>NC_090443.1:10600000-10846071 GCF_031143425.1 Pleurodeles waltl | reverse complement strand
GTGGGCACTTAGAAAAAATGTCAACTTTTTTCATCCAAAAAGTGAAAAAATACAAATTCAATGTTTTTCTTCAAAAAAGTCACAAAGTCCCATTCTGAATTGAGACTTCGAAAAAATTTCAACTTTTATCGTCCAAAAATTGAAAACATCCAAATTTAATTTTCTTCTTCAAAGATGTGACAAATTCCCATTCGGAAAGGGACTTGGAAGCAGGTTTTACTTTTTTCAAAAGTTGAATTTTTTTCTAAGTCCCATCTCATTCTGAGATGGGACTTAGAAAATAATTGAACTTTTGTCTAAGTTGACATGTGAGCCGCTTCCATGTCAGAATGGGACATTTTGACTTATTGAACGGAAAGATAAACTTTTTTGATCCAAATAGTGAAAAAGTGCAAATTCATAGTTTTCGTCAAAGAAAGTGACAAAGTCCCATTCTGAGTGGGCACTTGGAAAAATTTCAACTTTTTTCATCCAAAAAGTGAAAAAATCTAAATTTCACCTTTTTTAGTCCCAAAAGTTGAAAAATCAAATTTCAATTTTTTTCTTCAAAAAAGTGACAAAGTCCCATTCTGTTTGGGCACTTAGAAAAAATTTAAACTTTTTTCATTCTAAAAGTGAAATATCCAAATTTCATCTTTTTTAGTCCCAAAAGTGAAAAAATCAAATTTGAACTCTTTTATTCAAAAAAGTGACAAATTCCCATTCTGAGTGGGGACTAAATTTTTTTTACATTTTTTTCATCCAAAAAGTGAAAAAATCCAAAATCACATTTATTCTTCAAAAAAGTGACAAAGTTCTATTCTGAGTGGGGACTTAGAAAAAATGTCAACTTTTTTTGATTCAAAAAGAGAAAAGAATCCAAATTGAACTTTTTACATCCAAAGGTGAAAATGCAGAAATTCATATTTTTCTTCAAAAAAGTGACAAAGCCCCATTCTGAGTGGGGACAGAAACAAAACTCAACTTTTTTCATCCAAAAGTGAAAAAATCCAAATTTCAACTTTTTTAGTCCCAAAAGTAAAAAAAATCAAATTTATTTTTTTTTCCTCAAAAAAGTGACAAAGTCCCATTCTGAGTGGGCCCTTGGAAAACAAATCAACTT
The DNA here is from genome assembly GCF_031143425.1 of Pleurodeles waltl. Lineage (NCBI taxonomy): Eukaryota > Metazoa > Chordata > Amphibia > Caudata > Salamandridae > Pleurodeles > Pleurodeles waltl. The sequence goes on along the minus strand of NC_090443.1, from coordinate 10,844,969 downwards.
TTTTCATCCAAAATGTGAAAAAATCCATATTTCAACATTTTAGTCCCAGAAGCAAAAAAAATCAAATTTCAACTTTTTTCTTCAAAAAGTCACAAAGTCCCATTCTCATTGGGGACTTGGAAATAATTTCAACTTTTATCGTCCAAAAAGTGAAAACATCCAAATTTAATGTTCTTCTTCAAAGAATTGACAAATTCCAATTCTGACAGGGGACTTGCAAGCACTTTAGACTTTTTTCAAAAGTTGAATTTTTTTCTAAGTGCCATCTCATTCTGAGATGGGACTTAGAATTCAACTTTGGTCTAAGTTAAGATGCGTGCCGCTTCCCAAGTCAGAATGGGACATTTTGAGTTATTGGATGGAAAGATGAACTTTTTTGATCCAAATAGTGAAAAAGTGCATATTCATAGTTTTCATAAAAAAAAGAGACATTCTGAGTGGGCACTTGGAAAACATGTCAACTTTTTTCATCCAAAAAGTGAAAAAAAACAAATTTTCTTCTTTTTTAGTCCCAAAAGTGAAAAAATAAAATTTCGATTTTTTTTTCATCAAAAATTGACAAAGTCCCATTCTGACTGCACACCTAGAAAAAATTTCAACTTTTTTCATCCAAAAAGTGAAAAAATCCAAATTTCATCTTTTTTAGTCCCAAAATTGAAAATATTCTTCAAAAAAGTGACAAAGACCCATTCTGGGTGGGCATTAAAAGAATTTCAACTTTCAAACAGTGAAAAAATCAAATTTCAATTTTTTTTTCATCAAAAAAGTGGCAAAGTCCCATTCTGAGTGGCCACTTAGAAAAAAAATCAACTTTTTTCATCCAAAAAGTGAAAAAATCCAAATTTCAACTTTTTAAGTCCCAAAAGTGAAAAAAATCACATTTAAATTTTTTCTTCAAAAAAGTGACAATGTCCCATTCTGAGTGGCCACTTAGAAAACAATTCAACTTTTTTCATCCAAAAAGTGAAAAAATCCAAATTTCAACTTTTTTTGTCCAAAAAGTGAAAAAATGCAAATTCAAATTTTTTCTTCTAAAAAGTGACAAAGTCCCCATTCTGAGTGGGGGACTTTTAAAAAATGTCACATTTTTTCATCCACAAAGTGAAAAAATTCTAATTGAAATTTTTTCTTCAAAAAATTGACAAAGACCTATTCTGAGTGGGGACTCAGAAAAAATGTCAACTTTTATCATCCAAAAAGTGAAAAAAATCCAATTTCAACTTTTTTAGTCCCAAAAGTGAAAATAATCAAATTTCATGTTTTTCTTCAAAAAAGTGACAAAGTCCCATTCTGAGTGGGCCCTTGGACAAAATTTAAACTTGTTTCATCCAAAAGGTGAAAAAAATCAAATTTCAACTTTTTTAGTCCCAAAAGTGAAAAAAATCTAATTTCATTTTTCTTCTTCAAAAAAGTGACAAAGTCCCATTCTGAGTGCGCCCTTGGAAAAAATGTCATCATTTTTCAACCAAAAAGTGAAAAAATCCAAATTTCATCTTTTTTAGTCCCAAAAGTGAAAAAAATCAAATTTTATTTTTTTTCCTCAAAAAAGTGACAAAGTCACATTCTGAGAGGGCACTCAGAAAAATTTCAACTTTTTTCATCCAAAACATGAAAAAATCAAAATTTTAACTTTTTTCTTCAAAAAAGTCACAAAGTCCCATTCTGATTGGGGACTTGGAAAGAATTTCAACTTTTATCATCCAAAAAGTGAAAACATGCAAATTTAATTTTCTTCTTCAAAGAAGTGACAAATTCCCATTCTGAAAAGGGACTTGGAAGCTCTTTTGACTTTTTACAAAAGTTGATTTTTTTTCTAAGTCCCATCTCATTATGAGATGGGACTTAGAAAAATATTCACTTTTCTCTAAGATGACATGTGTTCCGCTTCCCATGTCAGAATGGGACATTGCGACTTATTGGATGGAAAGATAAACTTTTTTGATCCAAATAATGAAAAAGTGAAAATTCATAGTTTTTGTCAAAAATGTGACAAAGTCCCATTCTGAGTAGGGATTTGAAAAAAAAATCATATTTGTCATCCAAAAGGTGAAAAAAATCCATATTTCATCTTTTTTAGTCCCAAAACTGAAAAAACAAATTTAAATATTTTTCTTCAAAAAAGTGACAAAGTCCCATTCTGGGTGGGCACTTAGAAAAAATTTCAACTTTTTTCATCCAAAAAGTGAAAAAATCCAAATTTCATCTTTTTTAGTCCCAAAAGTGAAAAAATCTAATTTCAACTTTTTTTGTTCAAAAAAGTGACAAAGTCCCATTCTGACTGTACCCTTAGAAAGAATTTCAACTTTTTTCATCCAAAAAGTGAAAAAATCCCAATTTCATCTTTTTTAGTTCAAAAAAGTGAAAAAAATCAAACATCAAATTTTTTCTTCAAAAAAGTTACAAAGTCCCATTCTGAGTGGGCACTTAGAAAAAAATGTCAACTTTTTTCATCCAAAAAGTGAAAAAATACAAATTCAATGTTTTTCTTCAAAAAAGTCACAAAGTCCCATTCTGAATTGAGACTTGAAAAAATTTCAACTTTTATCGTCCAAAAATTGAAAAACATCCAAATTTAATTTTCTTCTTCAAAGATGTGACAAATTCCCATTTGGAAAGGGGCTTGGAAGCAGGTTTTACTTTTTTCAAAAGTTGAATTTTTTTCTAAGTCCCATCTCATTCTGAGATGGGACTAAGAAAATAATTGAACTTTTGTCTAAGTTGACATGTGAGCCGCTTCCATGTCAGAATGGGACATTTTGACTTATTGAACGGAAAGATAAACTTTTTTGATCCAAATAGTGAAAAAGTGCAAATTCATAGTTTTCGTCAAAGAAAGTGACAAAGTCCCATTCTGAGTGGGCACTTGGAAAAATTTCAACTTTTTTCATCCAAAAAGTGAAAAAATCTAAATTTCACCTTTTTTAGTCCCAAAAGTTGAAAAATCAAATTTCAATTTTTTTCTTCAAAAAAGTGACAAAGTCCCATTCTGTTTGGGCACTTAGAAAAAATTTAAACTTTTTTCATTCTAAAAGTGAAATATCCAAATTTCATCTTTTTTAGTCCCAAAAGTGAAAAAATCAAATTTCAACTTTTTTTGTTAAAAAAAGTGACAAAGTCCCATTCTGACTGTACCCTTAGAAAGAATTTCAACTTTTATCGTCCAAAAAGTGAAAACATCCAAATTTAATGTTCTTCTTCAAAGAAGTGACAAATTCCAATTCTGACAGGGGACTTGCAAGCACTTTAGACTTTTTTCAAAAGTTGAATTTTTTTCTAAGTGCCATCTCATTCTGAGATGGGATTTAGAAAATAATTCAACTTTTCTCTAAGATGACATGTGTTCCGCTTCCCATGTCAGAATGGGACATTGCGACTTATTGGATGGAAAGATAAACTTTTTTGATCCAAATAATGAAAAAGTGAAAATTCATAGTTTTTTTCAAAAATGTGACAAAGTCCCATTCTGAGTAGGGATTTGAGAAAAATATCATATTTTTCATCCAAAAGGTGAAAAAAATCCAAATTTCATCTTTTTTAGTCCCAAAACTGAAAAAACAAATTTAAATATTTTTCTTCAAAAAAGTGACAAAGTCCCATTCTGGGTGGGCACTTAGAAAAAATTTCAACTTTTTTCATCCAAAAAGTGAAAAAATCCAAATTTCATCTTTTTTAGTCCCAAAAGTGAAAAAATCTAATTTCAACTTTTTTTGTTCAAAAAAGTGACAAGAGTCCCATTCTGACTGTACCCTTAGAAAGAATTTCAACTTTTTTTCATCCAAAAAGTGAAAAAATCCCAATTTCATCTTTTTTAGTCCAAAAAGTGAAAAAAATCAAACATCAAATTTTTTCTTCAAAAAAGTGACAAAGTCCCATTCTGAGTGGGCACTTGGAAAAAATGTCAACTTTTTTCATCCAAAAAGTGAAAAAATACAAATTCAATGTTTTTCTTCAAAAAGTCACAAAGTCCCATTCTGAATTGAGACTTTGAAAAAATTTCAACTTTTATCGTCCAAAAATTGAAAACATCCAAATTTAATTTTCTTCTTCAAAGATGTGACAAATTCCCATTTGGAAAGGGGCTTGGAAGCAGGTTTTACTTTTTTTCAAAAGTTGAATTTTTTTCTAAGTCCCATCTCATTCTGAGATGGGACTTAGAAAATAATTCAACTTTTGTCTAAGTTGACATGTGAGCCGCTTCCATGTCAGAATGGGACATTTTGACTTATTGAACGGAAAGATAAACTTTTTGATCCAAATAGTGAAAAAGTGCAAATTCATAGTTTTCGTCAAAGAAAGTGACAAAGTCCCATTCTGAGTGGGCACTTGGAAAAATTTCAACTTTTTTCATCCAAAAAAGTGAAAAAATCTAAATTTCACCTTTTTTAGTCCCAAAAGTTGAAAAATCAAATTTCAATTTTTTTCTTCAAAAAAGCAACAAAGTCCCATTCTGTTTGTGCACTTAGAAAAAATTTAAACTTTTTCATTCTAAAAGTGAAATATCCAAATTTCATCTTTTTTAGTCCCAAAAGTGAAAAAATTAAATTTCAACTTTTTTTGTTAAAAAAAGTGACAAAGTCCCATTCTGACTGTACCCTTAGAAAGAATTTCAACTTTTATCGTCCAAAAAGTGAAAACATCCAAATTTAATGTTCTTCTTCAAAGAAGTGACAAATTCCAATTCTGACAGGGGACTTGCAAGCACTTTAGACTTTTTTCAAAAGTTGAATTTTTTTCTAAGTGCCATCTCATTCTGAGATGGGATTTAGAAAATAATTCAACTTTTCTCTAAGATGACATGTGTTCCGCTTCCCATGTCAGAATGGGACATTGCGAGCTTATTGGATGGAAAGATAAACTTTTTTGATCCAAATAATGAAAAAGTGAAAATTCATAGTTTTTTTCAAAAATGTGACAAAGTCCCATTCTGAGTAGGGATTTGAAAAAAAAATCATATTTTTCATCCTAAAGGTGAAAAAAATCCAAATTTCATCTTTTTTAGTCCAAAACTGAAAAAACGAATTTCAATATTTTTCTTCAAAAAAGTGACAAAGACCCATTCTGGGTGGGCCCTTGGAAAAAAAAATCAACTTTATTCATCCAAAAAGTGAAAAAAATCCATATTTCAACATTTTAGTCCCAGAAGTGAAAAAATCAAATTTCAACTTTCTTCTTCAAAAAAGTCACAAAGTCCCATTCTGAGTGGGCACTTGGCAAAATTTTCAACTTTTTTCATCCAAAAAGTAAAAAAATCCAAATTTCATCTTTTTTAGTCCCAAAAGTGAAAAAATCAAATTTCAACTTTTTTTGTTAAAAAAAGTGACAAAGTCCCATTCTGACTGTACCCTTAGAAAGAATTTCAATTTTTTCATCCAAAAAGTGAAAAAATCCCAATTTCATCTTTTTTAGTCCAAAAAGTGAAAAAAATCAAACATCACATTTTTTCTTCAAAAAGTGACAAAGTCCCATTCTGAGTGGACACTTAGAAAAAATGTCAACTTTTTTCATCCAAAAAGTGAAAAAATACAAATTCAATGTTTTTCTTCAAAAAAGTCACAAAGTCCCATTCTGAATTGAGACTTCGAAAAAATTTCAACTTTTATCGTCCAAAAATTGAAAACATCCAAATTTAATTTTCTTCTTCAAAGATGTGACAAATTCCCATTCGGAAAGGGACTTGGAAGCAGGTTTTACTTTTTTCAAAAGTTGATTTTTTTTCTAAGTCCCATCTCATTCTGAGATGGGACTTAGAAAATAATTCAACTTTTGTCTAAGTTGACATGTGAGCCGCTTCCATGTCAGAATGGGACATTTTGACTTATTGAACGGAAAGATAAACTTTTTTGATCCAAATAGTGAAAAAGTGCAAATTTCATAGTTTTCGTCAAAGAAAGTGACAAAGTCCCATTCTGAGTGGGCACTTGGAAAAATTTCAACTTTTTTCATCCAAAAAGTGAAAAAATCTAAATTTCACCTTTTTTAGTCCCAAAAGTTGAAAAATCAAATTTCAATTTTTTTCTTCAAAAAAGTGACAAAGTCCCATTCTGTTTGGGCACTTAGAAAAAATTTAAACTTTTTTTCATTCTAAAAGTGAAATATCCAAATTTCATCTTTTTTAGTCCCAAAAGTGAAAAAATCAAATTTGAACTCTTTTATTCAAAAAGTGACAAATTCCCATTCTGAGTGGGGACTAAATTTTTTTTACATTTTTTTCATCCAAAAAGTGAAAAAATCCAAAATCACATTTATTCTTCAAAAAAGTGACAAAGTTCTATTCTGAGTGGGGACTTAGAAAAAATGTCAACTTTTTTTGATTCAAAAAGAGAAAAGAATCCAAATTGAACTTTTTTCATCCAAAGGTGAAAATGCAGAAATTCATATTTTTCTTCAAAAAAGTGACAAAGCCCATTCTGAGTGGGGACAGAAACAAAACTCAACTTTTTTCATCCAAAAAGTGAAAAAATCCAAATTTCTACTTTTTTAGTCCCAAAAGTAAAAAAAATCAAATTTATTTTTTTTTCCTCAAAAAAGTGACAAAGTCCCATTCTGAGTGGGCCCTTGGAAAACAAATCAACTTTTTTCATCCAAAATGTGAAAAAATCCATATTCAACATTTTAGTCCCAGAAGCAAAAAAAATCAAATTTCAACTTTTTTCTTCAAAAAAGTCACAAAGTCCCCATTCTCATTGGGGACTTGGAAATAATTTCAACTTTTATCGTCCAAAAAGTGGAAAACATCCAAATTTAATGTTCTTCTTCAAAGAATTGACAAATTCCAATTCTGACAGGGGACTTGCAAGCACTTTAGACTTTTTTCAAAAGTTGAATTTTTATCTAAGTGCCATCTCATTCTGAGATGGGACTTAGAATTCAACTTTGGTCTAAGTTAAGATGCGTGCCGCTTCCCAAGGTCAGAATGGGACATTTTGAGTTATTGGATGGAAAGATGAACTTTTTTGATCCAAATAGTGAAAAAGTGCATATTCATAGTTTTCATTAAAAAAAAGAGGACATTCTGAGTGGGCACTTGGAAAACATGTCAACTTTTTTCATCCAAAAAGTGAAAAAAACAAATTTTCTTCTTTTTTAGTCCCAAAAGTGAAAAAATAAAATTTCGATTTTTTTTTCATCAAAAATTGACAAAGTCCCATTCTGACTGCACACCTAGAAAAAATTTCAACTTTTTTCATCCAAAAAGTGAAAAAATCCAAATGTCATCTTTTTTAGTCCCAAAATTGAAAATATTCTTCAAAAAAGTGACAAAGACCCATTCTGGGTGGGCATTAAAAGAATTTCAACTTTCAAACAGTGAAAAAATCAAATTTCAATTTTTTTTTCATCAAAAAAGTGGCAAAGTCCCATTCTGAGTGGCCACTTAGAAAAAAAATCAACTTTTTTCATCCAAAAAGTGAAAAAATCCAAATTTCAACTTTTTAAGTCCCAAAAGTGAAAAAAATCACATTTAAATTTTTTCTTCAAAAAAGTGACAATGTCCCATTCTGAGTGGCCACTTAGAAAACAATTCAACTTTTTTCATCCAAAAAGTGAAAAAATCCAAATTTCAACTTTTTTTGTCCAAAAAGTGAAAAAATGCAAATTCAAATTTTTTTCTTCTAAAAAGTGACAAAGTCCCATTCTGAGTGGGGACTTTTAAAAAATGTCACATTTTTTCATCCACAAAGTGAAAAAATTCTAATTGAAATTTTTTCTTCAAAAAATTGACAAAGACCTATTCTGAGTGGGGACTCAGAATAAATGTCAACTTTTATCATCCAAAAAGTGAAAAAAATCCAAATTTCAACTTTTTTAGTCCCAAAAGTGAAAATAATCAAATTAATTCATGTTTTTCTTCAAAAAAGTGACAAAGTCCCATTCTGAGTGGGCCCTTGGACAAAATTTAAACTTGTTTCATCCAAAAGGTGAAAAAAAATCAAATTTCAACTTTTTTAGTCCCAAAAGTGAAAAAAATCTAATTTCATTTTTCTTCTTCAAAAAAGTGACAAAGTCCCATTCTGAGTGCGCCCTTGGAAAAAATGTCATCATTTTTCAACCAAAAAGTGAAAAAATCAAAATTTCATCTTTTTTAGTCCCAAAAGTGAAAAAAATCAAATTTTATTTTTTTTCCTCAAAAAAGTGACAAGTCACATTCTGAGAGGGCACTCAGAAAAATTTCAACTTTTTTCATCCAAAACATGAAAAAATCAAAATTTTAACTTTTTTCTTCAAAAAAGTCACAAAGTCCCATTCTGATTGGGGGACTTGGAAAGAATTTCAACTTTTATCATCCAAAAAGTGAAAACATGCAAATTTAATTTTCTTCTTCAAAGAAGTGACAAATTCCCATTCTGAAAAGGGACTTGGAAGCTCTTTTGACTTTTTACAAAAGTTGATTTTTTTTCTAAGTCCCATCTCATTATGAGATGGGACTTAGAAAAATATTCAACTTTTCTCTAAGATGACATGTGTTCCGCTTCCCATGTCAGAATGGGACATTGCGACTTATTGGATGGAAAGATAAACTTTTTTGATCCAAATAATGAAAAAGTGAAAATTCATAGTTTTTGTCAAAAATGTGACAAAGTCCCATTCTGAGTAGGGATTTGAAAAAAAAATCATATTTGTCATCCAAAAGGTGAAAAAAATCCATATTTAATCTTTTTTAGTCCCAAAACTGAAAAAAACAAATTTAAATATTTTTCTTCAAAAAAGTGACAAAGTCCCATTCTGGGTGGGCACTTAGAAAAAATTTCAACTTTTTTCATCCAAAAAGTGAAAAAATCCAAATTTCATCTTTTTTAGTCCCAAAAGTGAAAAAATCTAATTTCAACTTTTTTTGTTCAAAAAAGTGACAAAGTCCCATTCTGACTGTACCCTTAGAAAGAATTTCAACTTTTTTCATCCAAAAAGTGAAAAAATCCCAATTTCATCTTTTTTAGTTCAAAAAGTGAAAAAAATCAAACATCAAATTTTTTCTTCAAAAAAAGTGACAAAGTCCCATTCTGAGTGGGCACTTAGAAAAAATGTCAACTTTTTTCATCCAAAAAGTGAAAAAATACAAATTCAATGTTTTTCTTCAAAAAAGTCACAAAGTCCCATTCTGAATTGAGACTTTGAAAAAATTTCAACTTTTATCGTCCAAAAATTGAAAACATCCAAATTTAATTTTCTTCTTCAAAGATGTGACAAATTCCCATTTGGAAAGGGGCTTGGAAGCAGGTTTTACTTTTTTCAAAAGTTGAATTTTTTTCTAAGTCCCATCTCATTCTGAGATGGGACTTAGAAAATAATTGAACTTTTGTCTAAGTTGACATGTGAGCCGCTTCCATGTCAGAATGGGACATTTTGACTTATTGAACGGAAAGATAAACTTTTTTGATCCAAATAGTGAAAAAGTGCAAATTCATAGTTTTCGTCAAAGAAAGTGACAAAGTCCCATTCTGAGTGGGCACTTGGAAAAATTTCAACTTTTTTCATCCAAAAAGTGAAAAAATCTAAATTTCACCTTTTTTAGTCCCAAAAGTTGAAAAATCAAATTTCAATGTTTTTCTTCAAAAAAGCAACAAAGTCCCATTCTGTTTGTGCACTTAGAAAAAATGTAAACTTTTTTCATTCTAAAAGTGAAATATCCAAATTTCATCTTTTTTAGTCCCAAAAGTGAAAAAATTAAATTTCAACTTTTTTTGTTAAAAAAAGTGACAAAGTCCCATTCTGACTGTACCCTTAGAAAGAATTTCAACTTTTATCGTCCAAAAAGTGAAAACATCCAAATTTAATGTTCTTCTTCAAAGAAGTGACAAATTCCAATTCTGACAGGGGACTTGCAAGCACTTTAGACTTTTTTCAAAAGTTGAATTTTTTTCTAAGTGCCATCTCATTCTGAGATGGGATTTAGAAAATAATTCAACTTTTCTCTAAGATGACATGTGTTCCGCTTCCCATGTCAGAATGGGACATTGCGACTTATTGGATGGAAAGATAAACTTTTTTGATCCAAATAGTGAAAAAGTGAAAATTCATAGTTTTTGTCAAAAATGTGACAAAGTCCCATTCTGAGTAGGGATTTGAAAAAAATATCATATTTTTCATCCAAAAGGTGAAAAAAATCCATATTTCATCTTTTTTAGTCCCAAAACTGAAAAAACAAATTTAAATATTTTTCTTCAAAAAAGTGACAAAGTCCCATTCTGGGTGGGCACTTAGAAAAAATTTCAACTTTTTTCATCCAAAAAGTGAAAAAATCCAAATTTCATCTTTTTTAGTCCCAAAAGTGAAAAAATCTAATTTCAACTTTTTTTGTTCAAAAAAGTGACAAAGTCCCATTCTGACTGTACCCTTAGAAAGAATTTCAACTTTTTTCATCCAAAAAGTGAAAAAATCCCAATTTCATCTTTTTTAGTCCAAAAAGTGAAAAAAATCAAACATCAAATTTTTTCTTCAAAAAAGTGACAAAGTCCCATTCTGAGTGGGCACTTGGAAAAAATGTCAACTTTTTTCATCCAAAAAGTGAAAAAATACAAATTCAATGTTTTTCTTCAAAAAAGTCACAAAGTCCCATTCTGAATTGAGACTTTGAAAAAATTTCAACTTTTATCGTCCAAAAATTGAAAACATCCAAATTTAATTTTCTTCTTCAAAGATGTGACAAATTCCCATTTGGAAAGGGGCTTGGAAGCAGGTTTTACTTTTTTCAAAAGTTGAATTTTTTTCTAAGTCCCATCTCATTCTGAGATGGGACTTAGAAAATAATTCAACTTTTGTCTAAGTTGACATGTGAGCCGCTTCCATGTCAGAATGGGACATTTTGACTTATTGAACGGAAAGATAAACTTTTTTGATCCAAATAGTGAAAAAGTGCAAATTCATAGTTTTCGTCAAAGAAAGTGACAAAGTCCCATTCTGAGTGGGCACTTGGAAAAATTTCAACTTTTTTCATCCAAAAAGTGAAAAAATCTAAATTTCACCTTTTTTAGTCCCAAAAGTTGAAAAATCAAATTTCAATTTTTTTCTTCAAAAAAGCAACAAAGTCCCATTCTGTTTGTGCACTTAGAAAAAATTTAAACTTTTTTCATTCTAAAAGTGAAATATCCAAATTTCATCTTTTTTAGTCCCAAAAGTGAAAAAATTAAATTTCAACTTTTTTTGTTAAAAAAAGTGACAAAGTCCCATTCTGACTGTACCCTTAGAAAGAATTTCAACTTTTATCGTCCAAAAAGTGAAAACATCCAAATTTAATGTTCTTCTTCAAAGAAGTGACAAATTCCAATTCTGACAGGGGACTTGCAAGCACTTTAGACTTTTTTCAAAAGTTGAATTTTTTTCTAAGTGCCATCTCATTCTGAGATGGGATTTAGAAAATAATTCAACTTTTCTCTAAGATGACATGTGTTCCGCTTCCCATGTCAGAATGGGACATTGCGACTTATTGGATGGAAAGATAAACTTTTTTGATCCAAATAGTGAAAAAGTGAAAATTCATAGTTTTTTTCAAAAATGTGACAAAGTCCCATTCTGAGTAGGGATTTGAAAAAAAAATCATATTTTTCATCCAAAAGGTGAAAAAAATCCATATTTCATCTTTTTTAGTCCCAAAACTGAAAAAACAAATTTAAATATTTTTCTTCAAAAAAGTGACAAAGTCCCATTCTGGGTGGGCACTTAGAAAAAATTTCAACTTTTTTCATCCAAAAAGTGAAAAAATCCAAATTTCATCTTTTTTAGTCCCAAAAGTGAAAAAATCTAATTTCAACTTTTTTTGTTCAAAAAAGTGACAAAGTCCCATTCTGACTGTACCCTTAGAAAGAATTTCAACTTTTTTCATCCAAAAAGTGAAAAAATCCCAATTTCATCTTTTTTAGTCCAAAAAGTGAAAAAAATCAAACATCAAATTTTTTCTTCAAAAAAGTGACAAAGTCCCATTCTGAGTGGGCACTTGGAAAAAATGTCAACTTTTTTCATCCAAAAAGTGAAAAAATACAAATTCAATGTTTTTCTTCAAAAAAGTCACAAAGTCCCATTCTGAATTGAGACTTTGAAAAAATTTCAACTTTTATCGTCCAAAAATTGAAAACATCCAAATTTAATTTTCTTCTTCAAAGATGTGACAAATTCCCATTTGGAAAGGGGCTTGGAAGCAGGTTTTACTTTTTTCAAAAGTTGAATTTTTTTCTAAGTCCCATCTCATTCTGAGATGGGACTTAGAAAATAATTCAACTTTTGTCTAAGTTGACATGTGAGCCGCTTCCATGTCAGAATGGGACATTTTGACTTATTGAACGGAAAGATAAACTTTTTTGATCCAAATAGTGAAAAAGTGCAAATTCATAGTTTTCGTCAAAGAAAGTGACAAAGTCCCATTCTGAGTGGGCACTTGGAAAAATTTCAACTTTTTTCATCCAAAAAGTGAAAAAATCTAAATTTCACCTTTTTTAGTCCCATAAGTTGAAAAATCAAATTTCAATTTTTTTCTTCAAAAAAGCAACAAAGTCCCATTCTGTTTGTGCACTTAGAAAAAATTTAAACTTTTTTCATTCTAAAAGTGAAATATCCAAATTTCATCTTTTTTAGTCCCAAAAGTGAAAAAATTAAATTTCAACTTTTTTTGTTAAAAAAAGTGACAAAGTCCCATTCTGACTGTACCCTTAGAAAGAATTTCAACTTTTATCGTCCAAAAAGTGAAAACATCCAAATTTAATGTTCTTCTTCAAAGAAGTGACAAATTCCAATTCTGACAGGGGACTTGCAAGCACTTTAGACTTTTTTCAAAAGTTGAATTTTTTTCTAAGTGCCATCTCATTCTGAGATGGGATTTAGAAAAATAATTAAACTTTTCTCTAAGATGACATGTGTTCCGCTTCCCATGTCAGAATGGGACATTGCGACTTATTGGATGGAAAGATAAACTTTTTTGATCCAAATAATGAAAAAGTGAAAATTCATAGTTTTTTTCAAAAATGTGACAAAGTCCCATTCTGAGTAGGGATTTGAAAAAAAAAATCATATTTTTCATCCTAAAGGTGAAAAAAATCCAAATTTCATCTTTTTAGTCCCAAAACTGAAAAAAACGAATTTCAATATTTTTCTTCAAAAAAGTGACAAAGACCCATTCTGGGTGGGCCCTTGGAAAAAAAATCAACTTTATTCATCCAAAAAGTGAAAAAAATCCATATTTCAACATTTTAGTCCCAGAAGTGAAAAAATCAAATTTCAACTTTCTTCTTCAAAAAAGTCACAAAGTCCCATTCTGAGTGGGCACTTGGCAAAATTTTCAACTTTTTTCATCCAAAAAGTAAAAAAATCCAAATTTCATCTTTTTTAGTCCCAAAAGTGAAAAAATCAAATTTCAACTTTTTTTGTTAAAAAAAGTGACAAAGTCCCATTCTGACTGTACCCTTAGAAAGAATTTCAATTTTTTCATCCAAAAAGTGAAAAAATCCCAATTTCATCTTTTTTAGTCCAAAAAGTGAAAAAAATCAAACATCACATTTTTTCTTCAAAAAAGTGACAAAGTCCCATTCTGAGTGGGCACTTAGAAAAAATGTCAACTTTTTTCATCCAAAAAGTGAAAAAATACAAATTCAATGTTTTTCTTCAAAAAAGTCACAAAGTCCCTTCTGAATTGAGACTTCGAAAAAATTTCAACTTTTATCGTCCAAAAATTGAAAACATCCAAATTTAATTTTCTTCTTCAAAGATGTGACAAATTCCCATTCGGAAAGGGACTTGGAAGCAGGTTTTACTTTTTTCAAAAGTTGAATTTTTTTCTAAGTCCCATCTCATTCTGAGATGGGACTTAGAAAATAATTGAACTTTTGTCTAAGTTGACATGTGAGCCGCTTCCATGTCAGAATGGGACATTTTGACTTATTGAACGGAAAGATAAACTTTTTTGATCCAAATAGTGAAAAAGTGCAAATTCATAGTTTTCGTCAAAGAAAGTGACAAAGTCCCATTCTGAGTGGGCACTTGGAAAAATTTCAACTTTTTTCATCCAAAAAGTGAAAAAAATCTAAATTTCACCTTTTTTAGTCCCAAAAGTTGAAAAATCAAATTTCAATTTTTTTCTTCAAAAAAGTGACAAAGTCCCATTCTGTTTGGGCACTTAGAAAAAATTTAAACTTTTTTCATTCTAAAAGTGAAATATCCAAATTTCATCTTTTTTAGTCCCAAAAGTGAAAAAATCAAATTTGAACTCTTTTATTCAAAAAAGTGACAAATTCCCATTCTGAGTGGGGACTAAATTTTTTTTACATTTTTTTCATCCAAAAAGTGAAAAAATCCAAAATCACATTTATTCTTCAAAAAAGTGACAAAGTTCTATTCTGAGTGGGGACTTAGAAAAAATGTCAACTTTTTTTGATTCAAAAAGAGAAAAGAATCCAAATTGAACTTTTTTCATCCAAAGGTGAAAATGCAGAAATTCATATTTTTCTTCAAAAAAGTGACAAAGCCCCATTCTGAGTGGGGACAGAAACAAAACTCAACTTTTTTCATCCAAAAAGTGAAAAAATCCAAATTTCAACTTTTTTAGTCCCAAAAGTAAAAAAAATCAAATTTATTTTTTTTTCCTCAAAAAAGTGACAAAGTCCCATTCTGAGTGGGCCCTTGGAAAACAAATCAACTTTTTTCATCCAAAATGTGAAAAAATCCATATTTCAACATTTTAGTCCCAGAAGCAAAAAAAATCAAATTTCAACTTTTTTCTTCAAAAAAGTCACAAAGTCCCATTCTCATTGGGGACTTGGAAATAATTTCAACTTTTATCGTCCAAAAAGTGAAAACATCCAAATTTAATGTTCTTCTTCAAAGAATTGACAAATTCCAATTCTGACAGGGGACTTGCAAGCACTTTAGACTTTTTTCAAAAGTTGAATTTTTTTCTAAGTGCCATCTCATTCTGAGATGGGACTTAGAATTCAACTTTGGTCTAAGTTAAGATGCGTGCCGCTTCCCAAGTCAGAATGGGACATTTTGAGTTATTGAATGGAAAGATGAACTTTTTTGATCCAAATAGTGAAAAAGTGCATATTCATAGTTTTCATAAAAAAAAGAGACATTCTGAGTGGGCACTTGGAAAACATGTCAACTTTTTTCATCCAAAAAGTGAAAAAAACAAATTTTCTTCTTTTTTAGTCCCAAAAGTGAAAAAATAAAATTTCGATTTTTTTTCATCAAAAATTGACAAAGTCCCATTCTGACTGCACACCTAGAAAAAATGTCAACTTTTTTCATCCAAAAAGTGAAAAAATCCAAATTTCATCTTTTTTAGTCCCAAAATTGAAAATATTCTTCAAAAAAGTGACAAAGACCCATTCTGGGTGGGCATTAAAAGAATTTCAACTTTCAAACAGTGAAAAAATCAAATTTCAATTTTTTTTTCATCAAAAAAGTGGCAAAGTCCCATTCTGAGTGGCCACTTAGAAAAAAAATCAACTTTTTTCATCCAAAAAGTGAAAAAATCCAAATTTCAACTTTTTAAGTCCCAAAAGTGAAAAAAATCACATTTAAATTTTTTCTTCAAAAAAGTGACAATGTCCCATTCTGAGTGGCCACTTAGAAAACAATTCAACTTTTTTCATCCAAAAAGTGAAAAAATCCAAATTTCAACTTTTTTTGTCCAAAAAGTGAAAAAATGCAAATTCAATTTTTTTCTTCTAAAAAGTGACAAAGTCCCATTCTGAGTGGGGACTTTTAAAAAATGTCACATTTTTTCATCCACAAAGTGAAAAAATTCTAATTGAAATTTTTTCTTCAAAAAATTGACAAAGACCCATTCTGAGTGGGGACTCAGAAAAAATGTCAACTTTTATCATCCAAAAAGTGAAAAAAATCCAAATGTCAACTTTTTTAGTCCCAAAAGTGAAAATAATCAAATTTCATGTTTTTCTTCAAAAAAGTGACAAAGTCCCATTCTGAGTGGGCCCTTGGACAAAATTTAAACTTGTTTCATCCAAAAGGTGAAAAAAATCAAATTTCAACTTTTTTAGTCCCAAAAGTGAAAAAAATCTAATTTCATTTTTCTTCTTCAAAAAAGTGACAAAGTCCCATTCTGAGTGCGCCCTTGGAAAAAATGTCATCATTTTTCAACCAAAAAGTGAAAAAATCAAAATTTCATCTTTTTTAGTCCCAAAAGTGAAAAAAATCAAATTTTATTTTTTTTCCTCAAAAAAGTGACAAAGTCACATTCTGAGAGGGCACTCAGAAAAATTTCAACTTTTTTCATCCAAAACATGAAAAAATCAAAATTTTAACTTTTTTCTTCAAAAAAGTCACAAAGTCCCATTCTGATTGGGGACTTGGAAAGAATTTCAACTTTTATCATCCAAAAAGTGAAAACATGCAAATTTAATTTTCTTCTTCAAAGAAGTGACAAATTCCCATTCTGAAAAGGGACTTGGAAGCTCTTTTGACTTTTTACAAAAGTTGATTTTTTTTCTAAGTCCCATCTCATTATGAGATGGGACTTAGAAAAATATTCAACTTTTCTCTAAGATGACATGTGTTCCGCTTCCCATGTCAGAATGGGACATTGCGACTTATTGGATGGAAAGATAAACTTTTTTGATCCAAATAATGAAAAAGTGAAAATTCATAGTTTTTGTCAAAAATGTGACAAAGTCCCATTCTGAGTAGGGATTTGAAAAAAAAATCATATTTGTCATCCAAAAGGTGAAAAAAATCCATATTTCATCTTTTTTAGTCCCAAAACTGAAAAAACAAATTTAAATATTTTTCTTCAAAAAAGTGACAAAGTCCCATTCTGGGTGGGCACTTAGAAAAAATTTCAACTTTTTTCATCCAAAAAGTGAAAAAATCCAAATTTCATCTTTTTTAGTCCCAAAAGTGAAAAAATCTAATTTCAACTTTTTTTGTTCAAAAAAGTGACAAAGTCCCATTCTGACTGTACCCTTAGAAAGAATTTCAACTTTTTTCATCCAAAAAGTGAAAAAATCCCAATTTCATCTTTTTTAGTTCAAAAAGTGAAAAAAATCAAACATCAAATTTTTTCTTCAAAAAAGTTACAAAGTCCCATTCTGAGTGGGCACTTAGAAAAAATGTCAACTTTTTTCATCCAAAAAGTGAAAAAATACAAATTCAATGTTTTTCTTCAAAAAAGTCACAAAGTCCCATTCTGAATTGAGACTTTGAAAAAATTTCAACTTTTATCGTCCAAAAATTGAAAACATCCAAATTTAATTTTCTTCTTCAAAGATGTGACAAATTCCCATTTGGAAAGGGGCTTGGAAGCAGGTTTTACTTTTTTCAAAAGTTGAATTTTTTTCTAAGTCCCATCTCATTCTGAGATGGGACTTAGAAAATAATTCAACTTTTGTCTAAGTTGACATGTGAGCCGCTTCCATGTCAGAATGGGACATTTTGACTTATTGAACGGAAAGATAAACTTTTTTGATCCAAATAGTGAAAAAGTGCAAATTCATAGTTTTCGTCAAAGAAAGTGACAAAGTCCCATTCTGAGTGGGCACTTGGAAAAATTTCAACTTTTTTCATCCAAAAAGTGAAAAAATCTAAATTTCACCTTTTTTAGTCCCAAAAGTTGAAAAATCAAATTTCAATGTTTTTCTTCAAAAAAGCAACAAAGTCCATTCTGTTTGTGCACTTAGAAAAAATGTAAACTTTTTTCATTCTAAAAGTGAAATATCCAAATTTCATCTTTTTTAGTCCCAAAAGTGAAAAAATTAAATTTCAACTTTTTTTGTTAAAAAAAGTGACAAAGTCCCATTCTGACTGTACCCTTAGAAAGAATTTCAACTTTTATCGTCCAAAAAGTGAAAACATCCAAATTTAATGTTCTTCTTCAAAGAAGTGACAAATTCCAATTCTGACAGGGGACTTGCAAGCACTTTAGACTTTTTTCAAAAGTTGAATTTTTTTCTAAGTGCCATCTCATTCTGAGATGGGATTTAGAAAATAATTCAACTTTTCTCTAAGATGACATGTGTTCCGCTTCCCATGTCAGAATGGGACATTGCGACTTATTGGATGGAAAGATAAACTTTTTTGATCCAAATAGTGAAAAAGTGAAAATTCATAGTTTTTGTCAAAAATGTGACAAAGTCCCATTCTGAGTAGGGATTTGAAAAAAATATCATATTTTTCATCCAAAAGGTGAAAAAAATCCATATTTCATCTTTTTTAGTCCCAAAACTGAAAAAACAAATTTAAATATTTTTCTTCAAAAAAGTGACAAAGTCCCATTCTGGGTGGGCACTTAGAAAAAATTTCAACTTTTTTCATCCAAAAAGTGAAAAAATCCAAATTTCATCTTTTTTAGTCCCAAAAGTGAAAAAATCTAATTTCAACTTTTTTTGTTCAAAAAAGTGACAAAGTCCCATTCTGACTGTACCCTTAGAAAGAATTTCAACTTTTTTCATCCAAAAAGTGAAAAAATCCCAATTTCATCTTTTTTAGTCCAAAAAGTGAAAAAAATCAAACATCAAATTTTTTTTTCAAAAAAGTGACAAAGTCCCATTCTGAGTGGGCACTTGGAAAAAATGTCAACTTTTTTCATCCAAAAAGTGAAAAAATACAAATTCAATGTTTTTCTTCAAAAAAGTCACAAAGTCCCATTCTGAATTGAGACTTTGAAAAAATTTCAACTTTTATCGTCCAAAAATTGAAAACATCCAAATTTAATTTTCTTCTTCAAAGATGTGACAAATTCCCATTTGGAAAGGGGCTTGGAAGCAGGTTTTACTTTTTTCAAAAGTTGAATTTTTTTCTAAGTCCCATCTCATTCTGAGATGGGACTTAGAAAATAATTCAACTTTTGTCTAAGTTGACATGTGAGCCGCTTCCATGTCAGAATGGGACATTTTGACTTATTGAACGGAAAGATAAACTTTTTTGATCCAAATAGTGAAAAAGTGCAAATTCATAGTTTTCGTCAAAGAAAGTGACAAAGTCCCATTCTGAGTGGGCACTTGGAAAAATTTCAACTTTTTTCATCCAAAAAGTGAAAAAATCTAAATTTCACCTTTTTTAGTCCCAAAAGTTGAAAAATCAAATTTCAATTTTTTTCTTCAAAAAAGCAACAAAGTCCCATTCTGTTTGTGCACTTAGAAAAAATTTAAACTTTTTTCATTCTAAAAGTGAAATATCCAAATTTCATCTTTTTTAGTCCCAAAAGTGAAAAAATTAAATTTCAACTTTTTTTGTTAAAAAAAGTGACAAAGTCCCATTCTGACTGTACCCTTAGAAAGAATTTCAACTTTTATCGTCCAAAAAGTGAAAACATCCAAATTTAATGTTCTTCTTCAAAGAAGTGACAAATTCCAATTCTGACAGGGGACTTGCAAGCACTTTAGACTTTTTTCAAAAGTTGAATTTTTTTCTAAGTGCCATCTCATTCTGAGATGGGATTTAGAAAATAATTCAACTTTTCTCTAAGATGACATGTGTTCCGCTTCCCATGTCAGAATGGGACATTGCGACTTATTGGATGGAAAGATAAACTTTTTTGATCCAAATAATGAAAAAGTGAAAATTCATAGTTTTTTTCAAAAATGTGACAAAGTCCCATTCTGAGTAGGGATTTGAAAAAAAAATCATATTTTTCATCCTAAAGGTGAAAAAAATCCAAATTTCATCTTTTTTAGTCCCAAAACTGAAAAAACGAATTTCAATATTTTTCTTCAAAAAAGTGACAAAGACCCATTCTGGGTGGGCCCTTGGAAAAAAAATCAACTTTATTCATCCAAAAAGTGAAAAAAATCCATATTTCAACATTTTAGTCCCAGAAGTGAAAAAAACAAATTTCAACTTTCTTCTTCAAAAAAGTCACAAAGTCCCATTCTGAGTGGGCACTTGGCAAAATTTTCAACTTTTTTCATCCAAAAAGTAAAAAAATCCAAATTTCATCTTTTTTAGTCCCAAAAGTGAAAAAATCAAATTTCAACTTTTTTTGTTAAAAAAAGTGACAAAGTCCCATTCTGACTGTACCCTTAGAAAGAATTTCAATTTTTTCATCCAAAAAGTGAAAAAATCCCAATTTCATCTTTTTTAGTCCAAAAAGTGAAAAAAATCAAACATCACATTTTTTCTTCAAAAAAGTGACAAAGTCCCATTCTGAGTGGGCACTTAGAAAAAATGTCAACTTTTTTCATCCAAAAAGTGAAAAAATACAAATTCAATGTTTTTCTTCAAAAAAGTCACAAAGTCCCTTCTGAATTGAGACTTCGAAAAAATTTCAACTTTTATCGTCCAAAAATTGAAAACATCCAAATTTAATTTTCTTCTTCAAAGATGTGACAAATTCCCATTCGGAAAGGGACTTGGAAGCAGGTTTTACTTTTTTCAAAAGTTGAATTTTTTTCTAAGTCCCATCTCATTCTGAGATGGGACTTAGAAAATAATTGAACTTTTGTCTAAGTTGACATGTGAGCCGCTTCCATGTCAGAATGGGACATTTTGACTTATTGAACGGAAAGATAAACTTTTTTGATCCAAATAGTGAAAAAGTGCAAATTCATAGTTTTCGTCAAAGAAAGTGACAAAGTCCCATTCTGAGTGGGCACTTGGAAAAATTTCAACTTTTTTCATCCAAAAAGTGAAAAAATCTAAATTTCACCTTTTTTAGTCCCAAAAGTTGAAAAATCAAATTTCAATTTTTTTCTTCAAAAAAGTGACAAAGTCCCATTCTGTTTGGGCACTTAGAAAAAATTTAAACTTTTTTCATTCTAAAAGTGAAATATCCAAATTTCATCTTTTTTAGTCCCAAAAGTGAAAAAATCAAATTTGAACTCTTTTATTCAAAAAAGTGACAAATTCCCATTCTGAGTGGGGACTAAATTTTTTTTACATTTTTTTCATCCAAAAAGTGAAAAAATCCAAAATCACATTTATTCTTCAAAAAAGTGACAAAGTTCTATTCTGAGTGGGGACTTAGAAAAAATGTCAACTTTTTTTGATTCAAAAAGAGAAAAGAATCCAAATTGAACTTTTTTCATCCAAAGGTGAAAATGCAGAAATTCATATTTTTCTTCAAAAAAGTGACAAAGCCCCATTCTGAGTGGGGACAGAAACAAAACTCAACTTTTTTCATCCAAAAAGTGAAAAAATCCAAATTTCAACTTTTTTAGTCCCAAAAGTAAAAAAAATCAAATTTATTTTTTTTTCCTCAAAAAAGTGACAAAGTCCCATTCTGAGTGGGCCCTTGGAAAACAAATCAACTTTTTTCATCCAAAATGTGAAAAAATCCATATTTCAACATTTTAGTCCCAGAAGCAAAAAAAATCAAATTTCAACTTTTTTCTTCAAAAAAGTCACAAAGTCCCATTCTCATTGGGGACTTGGAAATAATTTCAACTTTTATCGTCCAAAAAGTGAAAACATCCAAATTTAATGTTCTTCTTCAAAGAATTGACAAATTCCAATTCTGACAGGGGACTTGCAAGCACTTTAGACTTTTTTCAAAAGTTGAATTTTTTTCTAAGTGCCATCTCATTCTGAGATGGGACTTAGAATTCAACTTTGGTCTAAGTTAAGATGCGTGCCGCTTCCCAAGTCAGAATGGGACATTTTGAGTTATTGGATGGAAAGATGAACTTTTTTGATCCAAATAGTGAAAAAGTGCATATTCATAGTTTTCATAAAAAAAAAGAGACATTCTGAGTGGGCACTTGGAAAACATGTCAACTTTTTTCATCCAAAAAGTGAAAAAAACAAATTTTCTTCTTTTTTAGTCCCAAAAGTGAAAAAATAAAATTTCGATTTTTTTTCATCAAAAATTGACAAAGTCCCATTCTGACTGCACACCTAGAAAAAATTTCAACTTTTTTCATCCAAAAAGTGAAAAAATCCAAATTTCATCTTTTTTAGTCCCAAAATTGAAAATATTCTTCAAAAAAGTGACAAAGACCCATTCTGGGTGGGCATTAAAAGAATTTCAACTTTCAAACAGTGAAAAAAATCAAATTTCAATTTTTTTTTCATCAAAAAAGTGGCAAAGTCCCATTCTGAGTGGCCACTTAGAAAAAAAATCAACTTTTTTCATCCAAAAAGTGAAAAAATCCAAATTTCAACTTTTTAAGTCCCAAAAGTGAAAAAAATCACATTTAAATTTTTTCTTCAAAAAAGTGACAATGTCCCATTCTGAGTGGCCACTTAGAAAACAATTCAACTTTTTTCATCCAAAAAGTGAAAAAATCCAAATTTCAACTTTTTTTGTCCAAAAAGTGAAAAAATGCAAATTCAAATTTTTTCTTCTAAAAAGTGACAAAGTCCCATTCTGAGTGGGGACTTTTAAAAAATGTCACATTTTTTCATCCACAAAGTGAAAAAATTCTAATTGAAATTTTTTCTTCAAAAAATTGACAAAGACCCATTCTGAGTGGGGACTCAGAAAAAATGTCAACTTTTATCATCCAAAAAGTGAAAAAAATCCAAATGTCAACTTTTTTAGTCCCAAAAGTGAAAATAATCAAATTTCATGTTTTTCTTCAAAAAAGTGACAAAGTCCCATTCTGAGTGGGCCCTTGGACAAAATTTAAACTTGTTTCATCCAAAAGGTGAAAAAAATCAAATTTCAACTTTTTTAGTCCCAAAAGTGAAAAAAATCTAATTTCATTTTTCTTCTTCAAAAAAGTGACAAAGTCCCATTCTGAGTGCGCCCTTGGAAAAAATGTCATCATTTTTCAACCAAAAAGTGAAAAAATCAAAATTTCATCTTTTTTAGTCCCAAAAGTGAAAAAAATCAAATTTTATTTTTTTTCCTCAAAAAAGTGACAAAGTCACATTCTGAGAGGGCACTCAGAAAAATTTCAACTTTTTTCATCCAAAACATGAAAAAATCAAAATTTTAACTTTTTTCTTCAAAAAAGTCACAAAGTCCCATTCTGATTGGGGACTTGGAAAGAATTTCAACTTTTATCATCCAAAAAGTGAAAACATGCAAATTTAATTTTCTTCTTCAAAGAAGTGACAAATTCCCATTCTGAAAAGGGACTTGGAAGCTCTTTTGACTTTTTACAAAAGTTGATTTTTTTTCTAAGTCCCATCTCATTATGAGATGGGACTTAGAAAAATATTCAACTTTTCTCTAAGATGACATGTGTTCCGCTTCCCATGTCAGAATGGGACATTGCGACTTATTGGATGGAAAGATAAACTTTTTTGATCCAAATAATGAAAAAGTGAAAATTCATAGTTTTTGTCAAAAATGTGACAAAGTCCCATTCTGAGTAGGGATTTGAAAAAAAAATCATATTTGTCATCCAAAAGGTGAAAAAAATCCATATTTCATCTTTTTTAGTCCCAAAACTGAAAAAACAAATTTAAATATTTTTCTTCAAAAAAGTGACAAAGTCCCATTCTGGGTGGGCACTTAGAAAAAATTTCAACTTTTTTCATCCAAAAAGTGAAAAAATCAAAATTTCATCTTTTTTAGTCCCAAAAGTGAAAAAATCTAATTTCAACTTTTTTTGTTCAAAAAAGTGACAAAGTCCCATTCTGACTGTACCCTTAGAAAGAATTTCAACTTTTTTCATCCAAAAAGTGAAAAAATCCCAATTTCATCTTTTTTAGTCCCAAAAGTGAAAAAATCAAATTTCAACTTTTTTTGTTAAAAAAAGTGACAAAGTCCCATTCTGACTGTACCCTTAGAAAGAATTTCAATTTTTTCATCCAAAAAGTGAAAAAATCCCAATTTCATCTTTTTTAGTCCAAAAAGTGAAAAAAATCAAACATCACATTTTTTCTTCAAAAAAGTGACAAAGTCCCATTCTGAGTGGGCACTTAGAAAAAATGTCAACTTTTTTCATCCAAAAAGTGAAAAAATACAAATTCAATGTTTTTCTTCAAAAAAGTCACAAAGTCCCTTCTGAATTGAGACTTCGAAAAAATTTCAACTTTTATCGTCCAAAAATTGAAAACATCCAAATTTAATTTTCTTCTTCAAAGATGTGACAAATTCCCATTCGGAAAGGGACTTGGAAGCAGGTTTTACTTTTTTCAAAAGTTGAATTTTTTTCTAAGTCCCATCTCATTCTGAGATGGGACTTAGAAAATAATTGAACTTTTGTCTAAGTTGACATGTGAGCCGCTTCCATGTCAGAATGGGACATTTTGACTTATTGAACGGAAAGATAAACTTTTTGATCCAAATAGTGAAAAAGTGCAAATTCATAGTTTTCGTCAAAGAAAGTGACAAAGTCCCATTCTGAGTGGGCACTTGGAAAAATTTCAACTTTTTTCATCCAAAAAGTGAAAAAATCTAAATTTCACCTTTTTTAGTCCCAAAAGTTGAAAAATCAAATTTCAATTTTTTTCTTCAAAAAAGTGACAAAGTCCCATTCTGTTTGGGCACTTAGAAAAAATTTAAACTTTTTTCATTCTAAAAGTGAAATATCCAAATTTCATCTTTTTTAGTCCCAAAAGTGAAAAAATCAAATTTGAACTCTTTTATTCAAAAAAGTGACAAATTCCCATTCTGAGTGGGGACTAATTTTTTTTACATTTTTTTCATCCAAAAAGTGAAAAAATCCAAAATCACATTTATTCTTCAAAAAAGTGACAAAGTTCTATTCTGAGTGGGGACTTAGAAAAAATGTCAACTTTTTTTGATTCAAAAAGAGAAAAGAATCCAAATTGAACTTTTTTCATCCAAAGGTGAAAATGCAGAAATTCATATTTTTCTTCAAAAAAGTGACAAAGCCCCATTCTGAGTGGGGACAGAAACAAAACTCAACTTTTTTCATCCAAAAAGTGAAAAAATCCAAATTTCAACTTTTTTAGTCCCAAAAGTAAAAAAAATCAAATTTATTTTTTTTTCCTCAAAAAAGTGACAAAGTCCCATTCTGAGTGGGCCCTTGGAAAACAAATCAACTTTTTTCATCCAAAATGTGAAAAAATCCATATTTCAACATTTTAGTCCCAGAAGCAAAAAAAATCAAATTTCAACTTTTTTCTTCAAAAAAGTCACAAAGTCCCATTCTCATTGGGGACTTGGAAATAATTTCAACTTTTATCGTCCAAAAAGTGAAAACATCCAAATTTAATGTTCTTCTTCAAAGAATTGACAAATTCCAATTCTGACAGGGGACTTGCAAGCACTTTAGACTTTTTTCAAAAGTTGAATTTTTTTCTAAGTGCCATCTCATTCTGAGATGGGACTTAGAATTCAACTTTGGTCTAAGTTAAGATGCGTGCCGCTTCCCAAGTCAGAATGGGACATTTTGAGTTATTGGATGGAAAGATGAACTTTTTTGATCCAAATAGTGAAAAAGTGCATATTCATAGTTTTCATAAAAAAAAAGAGACATTCTGAGTGGGCACTTGGAAAACATGTCAACTTTTTTCATCCAAAAAGTGAAAAAAACAAATTTTCTTCTTTTTTAGTCCCAAAAGTGAAAAAATAAAATTTCGATTTTTTTTTCATCAAAAATTGACAAAGTCCCATTCTGACTGCACACCTAGAAAAAATTTCAACTTTTTTCATCCAAAAAGTGAAAAAATCCAAATTTCATCTTTTTTAGTCCCAAAATTGAAAATATTCTTCAAAAAAGTGACAAAGACCCATTCTGGGTGGGCATTAAAAGAATTTCAACTTTCAAACAGTGAAAAAATCAAATTTCAATTTTTTTTTCATCAAAAAAGTGGCAAAGTCCCATTCTGAGTGGCCACTTAGAAAAAAAATCAACTTTTTTCATCCAAAAAGTGAAAAAATCCAAATTTCAACTTTTTAAGTCCAAAAGTGAAAAAAATCACATTTAAATTTTTTCTTCAAAAAAGTGACAATGTCCCATTCTGAGTGGCCACTTAGAAAACAATTCAACTTTTTTCATCCAAAAAGTGAAAAAATCCAAATTTCAACTTTTTTTGTCCAAAAAGTGAAAAAATGCAAATTCAAATTTTTTCTTCTAAAAAGTGACAAAGTCCCATTCTGAGTGGGGACTTTTAAAAAATGTCACATTTTTTCATCCACAAAGTGAAAAAATTCTAATTGAAATTTTTTCTTCAAAAAATTGACAAAGACCCATTCTGAGTGGGGACTCAGAAAAAATGTCAACTTTTATCATCCAAAAAGTGAAAAAAATCCAAATGTCAACTTTTTTAGTCCCAAAAGTGAAAATAATCAAATTTCATGTTTTTCTTCAAAAAAGTGACAAAGTCCCATTCTGAGTGGGCCCTTGGACAAAATTTAAACTTGTTTCATCCAAAAGGTGAAAAAAATCAAATTTCAACTTTTTTAGTCCCAAAAGTGAAAAAAATCTAATTTCATTTTTCTTCTTCAAAAAAGTGACAAAGTCCCATTCTGAGTGCGCCCTTGGAAAAAATGTCATCATTTTTCAACCAAAAAGTGAAAAAATCAAAATTTCATCTTTTTTAGTCCCAAAAGTGAAAAAAATCAAATTTTATTTTTTTTCCTCAAAAAAGTGACAAAGTCACATTCTGAGAGGGCACTCAGAAAAATTTCAACTTTTTTCATCCAAAACATGAAAAAATCAAAATTTTAACTTTTTTCTTCAAAAAAGTCACAAAGTCCCATTCTGATTGGGGACTTGGAAAGAATTTCAACTTTTATCATCCAAAAAGTGAAAACATGCAAATTTAATTTTCTTCTTCAAAGAAGTGACAAATTCCCATTCTGAAAAGGGACTTGGAAGCTCTTTTGACTTTTTACAAAAGTTGATTTTTTTTCTAAGTCCCATCTCATTATGAGATGGGACTTAGAAAAATATTCAACTTTTCTCTAAGATGACATGTGTTCCGCTTCCCATGTCAGAATGGGACATTGCGACTTATTGGATGGAAAGATAAACTTTTTTGATCCAAATAATGAAAAAGTGAAAATTCATAGTTTTTGTCAAAAATGTGACAAAGTCCCATTCTGAGTAGGGATTTGAAAAAAAAATCATATTTGTCATCCAAAAGGTGAAAAAAATCCATATTTCATCTTTTTTAGTCCCAAAACTGAAAAAACAAATTTAAATATTTTTCTTCAAAAAAGTGACAAAGTCCCATTCTGGGTGGGCACTTAGAAAAAATTTCAACTTTTTTCATCCAAAAAGTGAAAAAATCAAAATTTCATCTTTTTTAGTCCCAAAAGTGAAAAAATCTAATTTCAACTTTTTTTGTTCAAAAAAGTGACAAAGTCCCATTCTGACTGTACCCTTAGAAAGAATTTCAACTTTTTTCATCCAAAAAGTGAAAAAATCCCAATTTCATCTTTTTTAGTCCCAAAAGTGAAAAAATCAAATTTCAACTTTTTTTGTTAAAAAAAGTGACAAAGTCCCATTCTGACTGTACCCTTAGAAAGAATTTCAATTTTTTCATCCAAAAAGTGAAAAAATCCCAATTTCATCTTTTTTAGTCCAAAAAGTGAAAAAAATCAAACATCACATTTTTTCTTCAAAAAAGTGACAAAGTCCCATTCTGAGTGGGCACTTAGAAAAAATGTCAACTTTTTTCATCCAAAAAGTGAAAAAATACAAATTCAATGTTTTTCTTCAAAAAAGTCACAAAGTCCCTTCTGAATTGAGACTTCGAAAAAATTTCAACTTTTATCGTCCAAAAATTGAAAACATCCAAATTTAATTTTCTTCTTCAAAGATGTGACAAATTCCCATTCGGAAAGGGACTTGGAAGCAGGTTTTACTTTTTTCAAAAGTTGAATTTTTTTCTAAGTCCCATCTCATTCTGAGATGGGACTTAGAAAATAATTGAACTTTTGTCTAAGTTGACATGTGAGCCGCTTCCATGTCAGAATGGGACATTTTGACTTATTGAACGGAAAGATAAACTTTTTTGATCCAAATAGTGAAAAAGTGCAAATTCATAGTTTTCGTCAAAGAAAGTGACAAAGTCCCATTCTGAGTGGGCACTTGGAAAAATTTCAACTTTTTTCATCCAAAAAGTGAAAAAATCTAAATTTCACCTTTTTTAGTCCCAAAAGTTGAAAAATCAAATTTCAATTTTTTTCTTCAAAAAAGCAACAAAGTCCCATTCTGTTTGTGCACTTAGAAAAAATGTAAACTTTTTTCATTCTAAAAGTGAAATATCCAAATTTCATCTTTTTAGTCCCAAAAGTGAAAAAATTAAATTTCAACTTTTTTTGTTAAAAAAAGTGACAAAGTCCCATTCTGACTGTACCCTTAGAAAGAATTTCAACTTTTATCGTCCAAAAAGTGAAAACATCCAAATTTAATGTTCTTCTTCAAAGAAGTGACAAATTCCAATTCTGACAGGGGACTTGCAAGCACTTTAGACTTTTTTCAAAAGTTGAATTTTTTTCTAAGTGCCATCTCATTCTGAGATGGGATTTAGAAAATAATTCAACTTTTCTCTAAGATGACATGTGTTCCGCTTCCCATGTCAGAATGGGACATTGCGACTTATTGGATGGAAAGATAAACTTTTTTGATCCAAATAGTGAAAAAGTGAAAATTCATAGTTTTTGTCAAAAATGTGACAAAGTCCCATTCTGAGTAGGGATTTGAAAAAAATATCATATTTTTCATCCAAAAGGTGAAAAAAATCCATATTTCATCTTTTTAGTCCCAAAACTGAAAAAACAAATTTAAATATTTTTCTTCAAAAAAGTGACAAAGTCCCATTCTGGGTGGGCACTTAGAAAAAATTTCAACTTTTTTCATCCAAAAAGTGAAAAAATCCAAATTTCATCTTTTTTAGTCCCAAAAGTGAAAAAATCTAATTTCAACTTTTTTTGTTAAAAAAAGTGACAAAGTCCCATTCTGACTGTACCCTTAGAAAGAATTTCAACTTTTTTCATCCAAAAAGTGAAAAAATCCCAATTTCATCTTTTTTAGTCCAAAAAGTGAAAAAAATCAAACATCAAATTTTTTCTTCAAAAAAGTGACAAAGTCCCATTCTGAGTGGGCACTTGGAAAAAATGTCAACTTTTTTCATCCAAAAAGTGAAAAAATACAAATTCAATGTTTTTCTTCAAAAAAGTCACAAAGTCCCATTCTGAATTGAGACTTTGAAAAAATTTCAACTTTTATCGTCCAAAAATTGAAAACATCCAAATTTAATTTTCTTCTTCAAAGATGTGACAAATTCCCATTTGGAAAGGGGCTTGGAAGCAGGTTTTACTTTTTTCAAAAGTTGAATTTTTTTCTAAGTCCCATCTCATTCTGAGATGGGACTTAGAAAATAATTCAACTTTTGTCTAAGTTGACATGTGAGCCGCTTCCATGTCAGAATGGGACATTTTGACTTATTGAACGGAAAGATAAACTTTTTTGATCCAAATAGTGAAAAAGTGCAAATTCATAGTTTTCGTCAAAGAAAGTGACAAAGTCCCATTCTGAGTGGGCACTTGGAAAAATTTCAACTTTTTTCATCCAAAAAGTGAAAAAATCTAAATTTCACCTTTTTTAGTCCCAAAAGTTGAAAAATCAAATTTCAATGTTTTTCTTCAAAAAAGCAACAAAGTCCCATTCTGTTTGTGCACTTAGAAAAAATGTAAACTTTTTTCATTCTAAAAGTGAAATATCCAAATTTCATCTTTTTTAGTCCCAAAAGTGAAAAAATTAAATTTCAACTTTTTTTGTTAAAAAAAGTGACAAAGTCCCATTCTGACTGTACCCTTAGAAAGAATTTCAACTTTTATCGTCCAAAAAGTGAAAACATCCAAATTTAATGTTCTTCTTCAAAGAAGTGACAAATTCCAATTCTGACAGGGGACTTGCAAGCACTTTAGACTTTTTTCAAAAGTTGAATTTTTTTCTAAGTGCCATCTCATTCTGAGATGGGATTTAGAAAATAATTCAACTTTTCTCTAAGATGACATGTGTTCCGCTTCCCATGTCAGAATGGGACATTGCGACTTATTGGATGGAAAGATAAACTTTTTTGATCCAAATAGTGAAAAAGTGAAAATTCATAGTTTTTGTCAAAAAATGTGACAAAGTCCCATTCTGAGTAGGGATTTGAAAAAAATATCATATTTTTCATCCAAAAGGTGAAAAAAATCCATATTTCATCTTTTTTAGTCCCAAAACTGAAACCCAAAACTGAAAAAACAAATTTAAATATTTTTCTTCAAAAAAGTGACAAAGTCCCATTCTGGGTGGGCACTTAGAAAAAATTTCAACTTTTTTCATCCAAAAAGTGAAAAAATCCAAATTTCATCTTTTTTAGTCCCAAAAGTGAAAAAATCTAATTTCAACTTTTTTTGTTCAAAAAAAGTGACAAAGTCCCATTCTGACTGTACCCTTAGAAAGAATTTCAACTTTTTTCATCCAAGAAGTGAAAAAATCCCAATTTCATCTTTTTTAGTCCCAAAAGTGAAAAAATCAAATTTCAACTTTTTTTGTTAAAAAAAGTGACAAAGTCCCATTCTGACTGTACCCTTAGAAAGAATTTCAATTTTTTCATCCAAAAAGTGAAAAAATCCCAATTTCATCTTTTTTAGTCCAAAAAGTGAAAAAAATCAAACATCACATTTTTTCTTCAAAAAAGTGACAAAGTCCCATTCTGAGTGGGCACTTAGAAAAAATGTCAACTTTTTTCATCCAAAAAGTGAAAAAATACAAATTCAATGTTTTTCTTCAAAAAAGTCACAAAGTCCCATTCTGAATTGAGACTTCGAAAAAATTTCAACTTTTATCGTCCAAAAATTGAAAACATCCAAATTTAATTTTCTTCTTCAAAGATGTGACAAATTCCCATTCGGAAAGGGACTTGGAAGCAGGTTTTACTTTTTTCAAAAGTTGAATTTTTTTCTAAGTCCCATCTCATTCTGAGATGGGACTTAGAAAATAATTGAACTTTTGTCTAAGTTGACATGTGAGCCGCTTCCATGTCAGAATGGGACATTTTGACTTATTGAACGGAAAGATAAACTTTTTTGATCCAAATAGTGAAAAAGTGCAAATTCATAGTTTTCGTCAAAGAAAGTGACAAAGTCCCATTCTGAGTGGGCACTTGGAAAAATTTCAACTTTTTTCATCCAAAAAGTGAAAAAATCTAAATTTCACCTTTTTTAGTCCCAAAAGTTGAAAAATCAAATTTCAATTTTTTTCTTCAAAAAAGTGACAAAGTCCCATTCTGTTTGGGCACTTAGAAAAAATTTAAACTTTTTTCATTCTAAAAGTGAAATATCCAAATTTCATCTTTTTTAGTCCCAAAAGTGAAAAAATCAAATTTGAACTCTTTTATTCAAAAAAGTGACAAATTCCCATTCTGAGTGGGGACTAAATTTTTTTTTACATTTTTTTCATCCAAAAAGTGAAAAAATCCAAAATCACATTTATTCTTCAAAAAAGTGACAAAGTTCTATTCTGAGTGGGGACTTAGAAAAAATGTCAACTTTTTTTGATTCAAAAAGAGAAAAGAATCCAAATTGAACTTTTTTCATCCAAAGGTGAAAATGCAGAAATTCATATTTTTCTTCAAAAAAGTGACAAAGCCCCATTCTGAGTGGGGACAGAAAAAAAAACTCAACTTTTTTCATCCAAAAAGTGAAAAAATCCAAATTTCAACTTTTTTAGTCCCAAAAGTAAAAAAAAATCAAATTTTTTTTTTTTTCCTCAAAAAAGTGACAAAGTCCCATTCTGAGTGGGCCCTTGGAAAACAAATCAACTTTTTTCATCCAAAATGTGAAAAAATCCATATTTCAACATTTTAGTCCCAGAAGCAAAAAAAATCTAATTTCAACTTTTTTCTTCAAAAAAGTCACAAAGTCCCATTCTCATTGGGGACTTGGAAATAATTTCAACTTTTATCGTCCAAAAAGTGAAAACATCCAAATTTAATGTTCTTCTTCAAAGAATTGACAAATTCCAATTCTGACAGGGGACTTGCAAGCACTTTAGACTTTTTTCAAAAGTTGAATTTTTTTCTAAGTGCCATCTCATTTTGAGATGGGACTTAGAATTCAACTTTGGTCTAAGTTAAGATGCGTGCCGCTTCCCAAGTCAGAATGGGACATTTTGAGTTATTGGATGGAAAGATGAACTTTTTTGATCCAAATAGTGAAAAAGTGCATATTCATAGTTTTCATAAAAAAAAAAGAGACATTCTGAGTGGGCACTTGGAAAACATGTCAACTTTTTTCATCCAAAAAGTGAAAAAAACAAATTTTCTTATTTTTTAGTCCCAAAAGTGAAAAAATAAAATTTCGATTTTTTTTCATCAAAAATTGACAAAGTCCCATTCTGACTGCACACCTAGAAAAAATTTCAACTTTTTTCATCCAAAAAGTGAAAAAATCCAAATTTCATCTTTTTTAGTCCCAAAATTGAAAATATTCTTCAAAAAAGTGACAAAGACCCTTCTGGGTGGGCATTAAAAGAATTTCAACTTTCAAACAGTGAAAAAATCAAATTTCAATTTTTTTTTCATCAAAAAAGTGGCAAAGTCCCATTCTGAGTGGCCACTTAGAAAAAAAATCAACTTTTTTCATCCAAAAAGTGAAAAAATCCAAATTTCAACTTTTTAAGTCCCAAAAGTGAAAAAAATCACATTTAAATTTTTTCTTCAAAAAAGTGACAATGTCCCATTCTGAGTGGCCACTTAGAAAACAATTCAACTTTTTTCATCCAAAAAGTGAAAAAATCCAAATTTCAACTTTTTTTGTCCAAAAAGTGAAAAAATGCAAATTCAAATTTTTTCTTCTAAAAAGTGACAAAGACCCATTCTGAGTGGGGACTCAGAAAAAATGTCAACTTTTATCATCCAAAAATTGAAAAAAATCCAAATTTCAACCTTTTAAGTCCCAAAATTGAAAGAATCAAATTTCTATCTTTTTCTTCAAAAAAGTGACAAAGTCCTATTCTGAGTGGGCACTAAGATAAATTTCAACTTTTTTCATCCAAAAAGTGAAAAAATCAAAATTCTATTTTTTTCTTCAAGAAATTCACAAAGTCTCATTCTGAATGGGGACTTGAAAAAAAATTCAACTTTTATCGGTCAAAAAGTGAAAACATCCACATTTAATTTTCTTCTTCAAAGAAGTACAAATTCCTATTCTGACAAGGGACTTGGAAACACTTTTGACTTTTTTTCAAAAGTTTAATTATTTTTTAAGTCCCATCTCATTCTGAGATGGGTCTTAGAAAATAATTCAACGTTTGTCTAAGTTGACATGTATGCTGCTTCCTATGTCAGAATGGGAGATTTTGACATATTGGATGGAAAGATAAACTTTTTTGATCCAAATAGTGAAAAAGTGCAAATTTATAGTTTTCGTCAAAAAAGTGACAACGTCCCATTCTGAGTGGGGACTCAAATTTTTTAACATTTTTTTCATCCAAAAAGTGAAAAAATCCC
Organism: Pleurodeles waltl; assembly: GCF_031143425.1. Lineage (NCBI taxonomy): Eukaryota > Metazoa > Chordata > Amphibia > Caudata > Salamandridae > Pleurodeles > Pleurodeles waltl. The sequence goes on along the minus strand of NC_090443.1, from coordinate 10,811,723 downwards.
AAATCAATTTTTTTCTTCAAAAAAGTGACAAAGTTCCATTCTGAGTGGGGACTTAGAAAAAATGTCAACTTTTTTCATTCAAAAAGTGAAAAGAATCCAAATTGAACTTTTTTCATCCAAAAGTGAAAATGCAGAAATTCATATTTTTCTTCAAGAAAGTGACAAAGCCCCATTCTGAGTGGGGACATCGAAAAAATTTCAACTTTTTTCATCCAAAAAGTGAAAAAATCCAAATTTCAACTTTTTTAGTCCCAACAGTGAAAAAAATCAAATTTGATATTTTTTCTTCAAAAAAGTGACAAAGTCCCATTCTGAGTGGGCCCTTGGACAAAATTTCAACTTTTTTCATCCAAAAGGTGAAAAAAAATCAAATTTCAACTTTTTTTAGTCCCAAAAGTGAAAAAAATCAAATTTCATTTTTCTTCTTCAAAAAAGTGACAAAGTACCATTCTGAGTGGGCCCTTGGAAAAAATGTCATCTTTTTTCAACCAAAAAGTGAAAAAAAACAAATTTCATCTTTTTTAGTCCCAAAAGTGAAAAAAATCTAATTTAATTTTTTTTCCTCAAAAAAGTGACAAAGTCACATTCTGAGAGGGCACTTAGAAAAATTTCAACTTTTTTCATCCAAAACATGAAAAAATCAAAATTTAAACTTTTTTTTTCAAAAAAGTGACAAAGTCCCATTCTGACTGCACACCTAGAAAATATTTCAACTTTTTTCATCCAAAAAGTGAAAAAATCCAAATTTCATCTTTTTTAGTCCCAAAATTGAAAAAATCAAATTTCATTTTCTTTCTTCAAAAAAGTGACAAAGACCCATTCTGGGTGGGCATTAAACGAATTTCAACTTTCAAACAGTGAAAAAATCAAATTCAATTTTTTTTTCATCAAAAAAGTGGCAAAGTCCCATTCTGAGTGGCCACTTAGAAAAAAAATCAACTTTTTTCATCCAAAAAGTGAAAAAATCAAAATTTCAACTTTTTTTGTCCCAAAAGTGAAAAAAATCACATTTAAATTTGTTCTTCAAAAAAGTGACAATGTCCCATTCTGAGTGGCCACTTAGAAAACAATTCAACTTTTTTCATCCAAAAAGTGAAAAAATCCAAATGTCAACTTTTTTTGTCCAAAAAGTGAAAAAATGCAAATTCAAATTTTTTCTTCTAAAAAGTGACAAAGTCCCATTCTGAGTGGGGACTTTTAAAAAATGTCACATTTTTTCATCCACAAAGTGAAAAAATTCTAATTGAAATTTTTTCTTCAAAAAATTGACAAAGACCCATTCTGAGTTGGGACTCAGAAAAAATGTCAACTTTTATCATCCAAAAAGTGAAAAAAATCCAAATTTCAACCTTTTAAGTCCCAAAATTGAAAGAATCAAATTTCAATGTTTTTCTTCAAAAAAGTGACAAAGTCCTATTCTGAGTGGGCACTAAGATAAATTTCAACTTTTTTCATCCAAAAAGTGAAAAAATCAAAATTCAATTTTTTTCTTCAAAAAATTCACAAAGTCTCATTCTGAATGGGGACTTGAAAAAAAATTCAACTTTTATCGGTCAAAAAGTGAAAACATCCACATTTAATTTTCTTCTTCAAAGAAGTACAAATTCCTATTCTGACAAGGGACTTGGAAGCACTTTTGACTTTTTTTCAAAAGTTTAATTATTTTTTAAGTCCCACCTCATTCTGATATGGGTCTTAGAAAATAATTCAACTTTTGTCTAAGTTGACATGTGTGCTGCTTCCTATGTCAGAATGGGAGATTTTGACTTATTGGATGGAAAGATAAACTTTTTTGATCCAAATAGTGAAAAAGTGCAAATTTATAGTTTTCGTCAAAAAAGTGACAACGTCCCATTCTGAGTGGGGACTCAAATTTTGTAACATTTTTTTCATCCAAAAAGTGAAAAAATCCCAAATAAATTTTTTTCTTCAAAAAAGTGACAAAGTTCCATTCTGAGTGGGGACTTAGAAAAAATGTCAACTTTTTTCATTCAAAAAGTGAAAAGAATCCAAATTGAACTTTTTTCATCCAAAAGTGAAAATGCAGAAATTCATATTTTTCTTCAAGAAAGTGACAAAGCCCCATTCTGAGTGGGGACATCGAAAAAATTTCAACTTTTTTCATCCAAAAAGTGAAAAAATCCAAATTTAAACTTTTTTAGTCCCAACAGTGAAAAAAATCAAATTTAATATTTTTTCTTCAAAAAAGTGACAAAGTCCCATTCTGAGTGGGCCCTTGGACAAAATTTCAACTTTTTTCATCCAAAAGGTGAAAAAAATCAAATTTCAACTTTTTTTAGTCCCAAAAGTGAAAAAAATCAAATTTCATTTTTCTTCTTCAAAAAAGTGACAAAGTCCCATTCTGAGTGGGCCCTTGGAAAAAATGTCATCTTTTTTCAACCAAAAAGTGAAAAAAAACAAATTTCAACTTTTTTAGTCCCAAAAGTGAAAAAAATCTATTTTTTTTTTTTTTCCTCAAAAAAGTGACAAAGTCACATTCTGGGAGGGCACTTTGAAAAATTTCAACTTTTTTCATCCAAAACATGAAAAAATCAAAATTTCAACTTTTTTTTCCAAAAAGTCACAAAGTCCCATTCTGATTGGGGACTTGGAAAGAATTTAAACTTTTATCATCCAAAAAGTGAAAACATCCAAATTTAATTTTCTTCTTCAAAGAAGTGACAAATTCCCTTTCTGACCAGGGACTTGGAAGCACTTTTGACTTTTTTCAAAAGTTGAATTTTTTTCTAAGTCCCATCTCATTCTGAGATGGGACTTAGAACATAATTCAACTTTTGTCTAAGTTGACATATGTGCCGCTTTCCATGTCAGAATGGGACATTTTGACTTATTGGATCGAAAGATAAACTTTTTTGATCTAAATAGTGAATATGCAAATTCATTGTTTTTGTCAAAAAAGTGACAAAGTCCCATTCTCAGTGGGGACTTTGAATGTTTTTTAAATTTTTTCATCCAAAAATTGAAAAAATCCAAATTCAAATTTTTTCTTCAAAAACATTGACAAAGTCCCACTCTGAGTGGGGACTTAGAAAAAAATGTCAACTTTTTTCATCCAAGTAAAAAAAATCAAAATGTAACTTTTTTTATCCAAAAAGTGAATAAGAAGAAATTCATCTTTTTCTTCAAAAAAGTGACAAAGTCCCATTCTGGGTGGGGACTTCAAAAAAATTCCAACATTTTCATATATGTATATATATATGTATATATAGAGTTAAATATACTTTCGTGGGATGGGTTGTCAATGAATTAGGGAAACGGATGTATAAGCATGATGATACTTTATTTAAAAAAATTATTACTAGAGTATTGAACTGTAGGATATCATTTTTATTTATTTATTGGGTTAAAAGCATAGTCAAATAATTATTATATATTGCACATACCTTCTTGGGTCGGGATATAAGGGACTTAGGGTCAATGTCTGAGACACTGTCTAAGTAGTCAGGTATTAAACTTTAATTCCTGAGTAATAATATTTATATTAACATTTGTACATATTTGTATATGTTTATATATTTTTTTGAGTTTTCATTTATCTATAATTTGTAATTTTATTTTAGATCAATAGAGAGATGTACATAATTGTTAAATGTAACGCTTACCTTTAAGGGAGGGTTCCAAGGGATTTAGGAGTTATGGGTGGGTAGTGAATTAATACTCAGGTATTGCAATTTAATACCTGGGTATTATTTTTTTATTTTCTTTATATATTTAAAAATATATAAAAGATATGCATGTGTAAATAATTGTCAGATGATATTTAAAATATTGCGCATAGATAGTGGTGTTATGGTGTGCAGCATCATTTTTATTAAATATGTTAACAAGATTAGTGGTTGGCAGAATGCATTAATTATTATTTTTTTAAATAAAAATGGTTTGTTTTTACTTACCTTATGTTTAATAATTAATTCATAATGCATGAATATCGTTTTTAAAAAATATGGTTAAATCATTCAAAAAATATTTGCATTTTTAATATAAAATATCAACTACAGTTTCATATTTTTGCACTTAATTTTTTTCCAAAGCAAGATATTGAAGAAAATAAATAACACATTTTATTTAAATTGAAAAATCTTATTCAGCATTTCATTACAATATATGTAAAATATATTTTTTTAAAAATAATCAAGTGTATTTTTTTAAAACATTTTTATTTAATTTTAAAACTATTAGAACTATTTTAAACACATTTTAACAGTATTTGGTATTCACTTCCATTTAAAACAATCGATAAAATAGTCTGTTTTTTGTTTCTACTATTTCCTTTGCAGTACGTCGCTCTGCGTCTGTTTCCAAAGTTGACGAAGGTTCCGGTCGTGCTAGACAGGGAAACAGAGCTCTGATCAGGTAAGCAACCTTTAAACATTGTTTTCAACTATATAGTGCATATATTTATTGCAACAAAAGGTGGGGGGGGTTAATTAATGTCTTATTGTTTTTTTCATGTAATTATTTTATCTGTACTCTCATTTTAATCCCTAAGCACGTTCCTCTTCATAACAGTACATGGGTGAGCCTTGTTAGTATAAAAACATATACAGTAAAATGTATTTGTCTTTTTCAAAATAAAACGGTTCTATGTAGTGAACTGTTGTTGTTGTGAAACCTTTTCTTTTTTTTAATGGAAAAAAATGTGTTTTGTTTAGTTAAGCTAATGATTTACAATTTCAGATGGAGTTTTTATTCTAAATATTTATATATTTGGGGAACATATGTTTTTAAACAGCATTTTCTTTATTGGTAATGGTACAATTTTTTCTTTCTTAAATGTAACAGTGAAACATATTTATTATCCCACTTACTTTTTTTTCTTATGTACAGTTATACTTTTGTTGTGCGGAATGTTTATTTTATTTAAAATTTTTCAGATGAGGGTCTATTATGACTTATGTCGGTTGGTGCTGCACAGTAAAAATCCATGACTCGAACTATGAAGACATCTTTTGGTATGAATATTTGTTTACATTATTAAAAAAATATATTTAGTTAGAATTGCCAATTGTAAATGTGATTTTTGGTTTAAAACAGGCAAGTAATTTTCTATACACAAAAAAAGGGAGCACACTGCCTCACACTCCAGCATAAAATAGAGAAACTTTTCAAAAAGTCTTTCACCTTAAGTAGGTGCAGCAATTGCTGTATCTCTGGACAAGTGTTTCTGGCTTTCGGCCGTCATAAGCAGAGAGAAAATATATCTGAAGGGGTTGCTTGAAATGCCGCCGAACGTCTTCACAGGTTTTTGTACCACTCAGTAGGCGAACAGGTGCCTCACCAGAGCTCGTCAGCTCTTAGGCATCCATCATCCAAATTTCTGTATTTTCAAGGGTGCCAAAATTATGTATTGAAGAGTATATTAGTATACGTTTTAGAGGGTCTTGATTCTCATACAGGAGAAAAGGTTTGTTAGTATATGTAATAGTAAGTTCAGGAGGAACGTTAATATCAGAGAATGCATGAGGATTACTTGCCTGTTTTGTTCACTGTATCATGCACCTTACGTTAGGGATTGAAGGCATTTTAGTTGCAACGTGCATAGTGATAGTTTGTGCAATTTCACGTTGGTCTGAGCCGCACGGTTCATTGGAGGTGGATGCCAAACACTTTATTTGTTCTAAATTTTCCCTAACTTCTATATCCATGGCAGAGTGGTTGTGCTCTGTTGACCTCTCTACCATGTCACCCAGAGTAACCGCTCTGCCTTTGCAATGAGTAGAATAGTATTCGACACACCTCCAATGACTCCTGGGCTCAGTCAACCTTTCTCTTCTATATTTCAGAAATCTATTACCACGTCTTGATCTTATATAATTAGCACGACAACTGCAGTCACTTGCATTTACAGCTGAGTAGAAGTAAAAAGAAATATAAAAAAAATATTAAAGTTCGAGAAACATTTTTTCATTTTCTTCTTCTTTTATTTACTACTGTTTCGGTGAAAAAATAATTACATTAATTCATTTTCCAGTAGACCCTTTTCTTCAATGTGCACTATTTACTTTCATTGCAAAAATAAAACATTTCAAGATTGTAATTACATTTTTATTTCTACCGCTTAATATTTCCTATATATTTTTATTTCATTTTCATCCTAATTCACTATAGGGCAAATTATATGTTTGATTATACATAGGAAATCACATCCATTAAACTGCTCACAGATGGCCACCATATTTGTTCAGAACACTTGTCAGATCTTATTATTAGTGTTTCCTGTCAGGCTGGCAAGCAGAAACTTTGCTTTCTGCCCACTACCTTACTGGGAAACAGGTGGTAGCATTGTCTCTAACGTATAATTGAGGCAGTGACAGTGTAATCACCAGAAGGAGGCATCAGTACTATAACTATGTTCATTGTCTACACAATAGATAATGCACATCAAAATGGTGCTGGAGAGTGTGGCCATTCCACTACCCATGTCCAGTGCATGGGTAGTTCAAGGGTTGCCTCATGGTCCTCTGTACTTGTAGTCCAACTGCTTCTTCATAGTACTGAAAACGACTGAAGAAGAGTTGCTGTAAACAAAGTCATAATCCATTGGTTTGGACTGCATGCAAAGTTGTTCTAGTGGAATATGATCTATACCACTATCAGTCTATTGGGTTTAGCAATCCCAGCTGAGATAATCAAACACTGACAGTTTGACTACCATGGTCTTTATGTGACTGTCAAACTTACAAAGCAGCAGCAGTCCTGTGTACCACCAGTAAGTCAGTGGTCTTTAGACTCACATGTTTGAAATGTTCTATTTTTTCTTTGGCTGAACAAGGCAGGTTTTCCTTACGAAATTTTTAACAAATCCTTTAACAGTTTTATTTGTTTTCACTTTAAGGTAAATATTTAAAAGGTATCATTTTTTTACCTGTAGGTTCCATACTTGATATTTTTCAATTTATTGCAGCTTGATTTAGTTGTTTTTATTCTTCTTTGTTATTTATACTTCTACAGTACAAGAGAAGAAATAATTTCAAATAGGTATCTGACATATATGCTACTAAACAGTAAAAATGTCCTTTATTACTTCTTAATCTTCTACAACTGTGTTTCCCAAGCTCTAGTTCAGGGAACCCTAGGGGTCTGCAAAGCATCCTCAGGGGCTCCAACACTGCTTAAAAAAAAAAATTATATTAACATGCTAGGTCCCCAGTTTTTAGTAATGACTTAATGAGGGTCCCCAGATTCCAATAATGACGCAATGATTGCTCTTTTGTTCAAGCAACAATAAAGTGGGGGTTCATAGAAATCAAAAGGTTGAGAACCACTGTTCTACAGAAAATCCTAATATATGTCTGTTTCTCCTTTGAAATTAAATTTATTTTACTTTGATTGTGTAGGTATCTTGTTGGTGAAAAAAATGTTTTTTCAGATAAATATGGTTTCCAAAGTGTTTACCTTTTCTAGCTTTCCTCCTTTTCTTCCAAATTATATATATTTTTCTTCTGTATTTTCTTGTTGGTCCAGCTTAACAACTTCTGGATTATGAATGTAACTCAGTTACCTATATAACTGTAGTTTGTAAAAAATAATTATTTGGGGTACAAGTATCTTGTTTTATTTACACAGCGCACTATCTATATTATCTTTGTTGTCTATAGCCACTGCTCATTGTAGCACTAGGGTAAGCATTTACTTCATTAAGATTTGTAATTTTTCACCTGTCACTTTCCAGCACCTGCCCTGAGATAAGTACCTGGTGAAGTTAGAATAGTAATTTTGCCCCCGCTCACTGTCCAGCACTTGTCCTGAGGTAAGTACCGAGTGGAGTTACAATAGTAATTTTGCCCCCTACTGACTGTCCACCGCATGCCCTGATGTAAGTACCTGGTAGAGTTAGAATAGTAATTTTTCTCCCTACTCACTGTCCATCACTTGTCCTGAGGTAAGTACCCGGTGGCGTTAGGATGGCAATTTTGTCTCCAGTCACTATCCATCACTTGTCCTGAGGTAACTACTCGGTGGAGTTACAATAGTAATTTTGCCCTCTCTCACTGTCCAGTGTCTGCCCTGAGGTAACTACCCGATTGAGTTAGAATAGTAATTTTTCACCCTACTCACTGTCCAGCACCTGCCCTGAGGTAAGTACCCAGTGGAGTTTGAATAGTACTTTTGCCTCCACTCACTGTCCAGCACTTGCCATGAGGTAAGTACCCAGTGGAGTTACAATAGTAATGGTACACCCTACTCACTGTCCATCACTTGTCCTGAGGTAAATTCCTGTTGGATTTACAATAGTAATTTTTCTCCCTACTCACTGTATACCACCTGCCCGGAGGTAAGTACCCAGTGGAGTTAGAATAGTAATTTACCCCCCTACTCACTATCCATCACTTGTCCTGAGGTAAGTACCTGATGGAGTTAGAATAGTAATTTTGCCTCCACTCACTGTCCAGTACCTGCCATGTGGTAAGTACCCAGTGCAGTTACAATAGTAATTTTTTCCCCTACTCACTGTATAGCACCTGCCCGGAGGTAAGTACCCAGTGGAGTTCAAATAGTACTTTTGCCTCCACTCACTGTCCATCACCTGCCCTGAGGTAAGTACCCAGTGGAGTTAGAATAGTAATTTTGCCCCCTACTCACTGTCCAGTGCCTGCCCTGAGGTAAGTACCTGGTGGAGTAAGAATAGTAATTTTGCCCCCAGTCACTGTCCAGCACCTGCCATCAGGTAAGTACCTAGTGCAGTTACAATAGTAATTTTGCCCCCTTCTCATTGTCCATCACTTGTCCTGAGGTAAGTACCTGGTGGAGTTACAATAGTAATTTTTCCTCCTACTCACTGTCCATCGCCTGCCCTGAGGTAAGTACCCAGTGGAGTTAGGATAGTAATTTTTCACCCTACTCACTGTCGAGCGCCTGCCCTCAGGTAAGAACCCAGTGGAGTTATAATAGTAATTTTTCCCCCACTCACTGTCCAGCGCCTGCCCTGAGGTAAGTACCCGGTGGAGTTACAATAGTAATTCTGCTCCCAGTCACTTTCCATTACTGCCATGAGGTAAGTACCTGGTGCAGTTGCAATAGTAATTTTGCCTCCTTCTCATTGTCCATCACTTGTCCTGTGGTAAGTACCCGGTGGAGTTACAATAGTAATTTTTCCTCCTACTCACTGTCCAGCGCCTGCCCTGAGGAAGTACCCGGTGGAGTTACAATAGAATATTTTTACCCTACTCACTGTCCAGTGCCTGCCCTGATGTAAGTACCCAGTGGAGTTAGAATAGTAATTTTGCCCCCACTCACTGTCGAGCACCTGCCCTGAGGTAAGTACCTGGTGGAGTTAGAATAGTAATTTTGTCCCACTCACTGTCCAGCAGCTGCCCTGAGGTAAGTACCCGGCTGAGTTGGAATACTAACCTTCTATGTCTAGTCACTATCCTGCACCTGTTCTGAATCAAGTAACTTATACAATTATTATAGTAATTGTACCCTTACTATAAGAACTTCACTAAGGTAAGTATACGTTACACTAGGTATAATGTCTTCAAATTTGTTTCTGTTTCACCTTACCTAATATAAGTACTATAGAAACTTATAACACTGATTTTTGTTGCTTTAGTCTAAATCATTACTTTCTGAATATGTTTTTTCATGTTTTTTTTCCTAATTATACTATTTTATTTTAACTTCTGCATTCAATATTAAAAAACATTTCAAAATATTTTTACTAAACTGTCTTATCAAATCGTCTTTCATTAATAGTAATATTTTTCTATATTTTCTTAAGATGTATGATAGTGTACTTTTACCTGCGTTTTATACAAAAATATTTTCTTTATATTTGTAATACTGCCTTTGAGTTTTAAAATTCTCTGAAAAAAAAAAAATTAATGTTTCATTTTAAAATAAATATTAATTATTTAAAGGTTTGCAGTCGTGAACTAAACTTACGGAAACCGATATGTGGCAGTGTTTCACTATTTTTCAAGATGGGTTTCCGGAGTTCTTGCAGTCGCATGTGTTCACTTCAAATGACAATGCACCACTACTCACAAAATGGTGGACAGCACTTTATATAGTTTTTATCAAAAGTCATTTTTAAATTAAACAAAAATATGTTTCTGAATCCTTTTATTTTTAGTTTATTTATTTCGAAAGTGATTTCATTTTTGTTTGACCTTCTAGTGTGTGTTTGACAGCCATTTTAGTAGGGGAAATCATGTAAAGTGAATGAAATAGAAAATTGATTGATAGGTATATTTAATACACGTAAACACAGTCTTCATTTCACTGAGATATTTATCAGTGATTTGCAGTGTTTCTTTCATTTTTGGCAATGCGTTGTTACTCTCTTTAAGTTCAAAGGTACATTTTTGTTACTTTTGTTTTATTACAAATGTTGTGATTTAATTCTATCTATATTATTAGTATACTGTTTATATCATGTTTCGAAAATAGTTTCAAAAATATTTATTACGTTATATATAGATGCGGCATATATTCGTGCGTTGTAATGGTGTGCCCAGTAATAACATGCGTTGTGTTGTAAGTCATTTTAATATATATGCAATGTTGTTGTGTGCGTGGTACTAACGTCCGTGGTACTGTTTAATGCGTAGTTGCGGCTGCGTTGTAAAGTCATCTGTTTTAATAGCAGTCATAGTTCCATCATACAGCCCTTTCTGGTCTCTCTGAACTTAAGTCTGTACTGTTCAGTGGTTAAGCCCAGACCATCTAAGAGTGCATTTTTCAGAAATTAATAGTTATCTGCTGTAGGAGGCTGGCCTGGCTTATAGTGGGTACTTGATGGTACTTACACCTTGTGCCAGGTCCAGTTATCCCTTATTAGTAGATTATTAGAGTTCTAGCAGCTTAGTCTGATAGAGGTAGCTATAGCAGAGCAGCTAAGGCTGAACTAGGAGACATGCAAAGCTCCTACTATACCACTTATATCATACAGCACTATATCATAAGAATCACAATACTCAGAGTTACTAAAAATAAAGGTACTTTATTTTAGTGACAATGTGCCAAAAATATCTCAGAGGATGTACTCCCTTAGGAGGTAAGCAAAATACACAAAATATACACACAAGCCAAAATCAGGTAAATAAACAGTTAGAAAAGTAGTAGTGCAAACACTGTAGAATACAATAGGGTGCAATAGGCCTAGGGGTAACACAAACCATATACTAAGAAAGTGGAATGCGAACCACTTAGGGACCCCGGGCCTAGTGTAGTGTGTAGAGGGTCACTGGGAGTGTAAGGAAACACTAAGGGTGTCCAAGATACACCACCCCACGACCCTGAAAAGTAGGAGTAAGGTGATCCTACTTCCCAGAAACACACTAAAGTCGTGATAGGAGATTCTGCAAAGACCACCACAGAGTGCAAAGCACTGAAGACGGATTCCTGGACCTGAGGACCTGTAAAGGAAGGGGACCAAGTCCAATAGTCACAAAAGTGTCCGGGGGGGGCAGGAGCCAACCAAACCCCGGATGAATGTGCAAAATGGCTTCCTCTGGGTGGAAGAAGCTGAAGATTCTGCAACAACAGAAGATGCCAGGAACTTCTCCTTTGCACAGAAGATGTCCCATGGAATGCAGAGTTGTTTCTTTGCATAAAGATTTCAAACAAGCCTTGCTAGCTGCAAAGGTCGTGGTTAAAGAAAATGGGTGCTGCCCGGGCCCAGGAAGGACCAGGAGGTCGCCACTTCGAAGAGGAGACAGAGGGGGCCCTCAGCAACACATAGAGCCCATGCAGAAGAAGGCAGCACCCGCAGAAGTACTTGAACATAGGTTCAAGAAAACTGAGCACAGTGGATGTCTCAACACCACAAAGGAGGGTCCCACAAAGCCGGTTGTCAACTCAGTGAGTTGAGCAGTGCAGTACAGAGTGCTGGGGACCTGGGTTGTGCTATGCATGAAGGATTCCTTGTAAAAGTGCAAAGAAGCCCTAGCAGCTGCAGTTCACACAGTACACAAGATTACTGTCTGGCGAGGGGAGGTAAGTCAGATGGACCACTGGACTGTCGGGGTCACTTGAATCCAGCACCGTGGTTCCAGGGGCCATGCTCGTCATGATGAGAGGGGACCCAGAGGACCAGTGAAGCAGAGGTTCGGTACCTGCGTTAGCAGGGGGAAGATTCCGTCAACCCACAGGAGAGTTCTTCTTGGCTTCCAGTGCAGGGTGAAGGCAGACAGCCCCCAGAGCATGAACCACCAGGAAACAGTCGAGAAAGCCAGCAGGATTAGGCGCTACAATGTCGCTGGTAGTCTTCTTGCTAATTTGTTGCAGCTTTGCAGGCGTCCTGGAGCAGTCAGTGGTCGATCCTTGGCAGAAGTCGGATTCAAGATGGCAGATGTCTGGAACACACTGGAGGAGCTCTGGGCACCACCTCTCAGGTGGTTGGGGACAAGGGAGTGGTCACTCCCCTTTCCTTTGTCCAGTTTCACGCCAGAGCAAGGGACAAGGGGTCCCTGAACTGTGTAGACTGGCTTATGCAAGGAGGGCACCATCTGTGCCCTTCAAAGCATTTCCAGAGGCTGGGGGGAGCTACCCCTCCGCAGCCAGCAACACCTATTTCCAAAGGGAGAAGGTGTAACACCCTGCTCTCAGAGGAAATGCTTTGTTCTGCTTTCCTGGGACTGGGCTGCCCAGACCCCAGGAGGGCAGAAGCCTGTTTGTGGATTGGCAACAGCTGTAGCTGCAGTGAAAACCCCCGAGAGCTGGTTTGGCAGTACCCGGGATCCATGCTGGATCCCCGGGGATGCATGGAATTGGCTCCCCAATACCACGTTTGGAATGAGGGGACAATTCCATGATCTTAGAAATGTTACATGGCTATATTCGAAGTTATCATTGTGAAGCTATATATAGGTATTGACCTATATGTAATGCACACGTGTAATGGTGTCCCGCACTCAAAAAGTCTGGGGAAATTGCCCTGAACTATGTGAGGGCACCTTGGCTTGTTCCAGGGTGCCCTCACACTTAGTGACTTTGCACCTAACCTTCACTAAGTGAGGGTTAGACATATAGATGAGTTATAAGTTACTTAAGTGCAGTGTAAAATGGCTGTGAAATAACGTGGACGTTATTTCACTTAGGCTGCAGTGGCAGTCCTGTGTAAGAATTGTCTGAGCTCCCTATGGGTGTCAAAAGAAATGCTGCAGCCCATAGGGATCTCCTGGTACCCCAATACCCTGGGTAGGTACCTAGGTACCATATACTAGGGAATTATAAGGGTGTTCCAGTGTGCCAAATAGAATTGGTAAAAATTATCACTATCCTACAGTGACAATTTTAACGACAGAGAGAGCATAAGCACTGAGGTTCTGATTAGCAGAGCCTAAGTGACATTGTTAGTCACTACAGAGAGACACACATTCAGGCCACACACTATGAGCACTGGGGTCCTGGCTAGCAGGATCCCAGTGAGACAGACAAAAATAAACTGACATACAAGTAAAACTGGGGGTAAAATGCCAGGCAAGATGGTACTTTCCTACATCTGCATCATCCTCTCTGACAATAAGAAGTCTGTCTCTCCCTTGCCAGAAAAGGGTAACCAAAGGATAGCAGCCCACTGAACATGAGGGACCCTCTGAACTTTACAGGCCCTCTCAAGTGCAGCAAACTATTTGTAGATGTCATCATCATCCTTGTAAGGAGGGACAACTTTGTGCAGATTTCTAGAGTCACATGAAGGTTCCCTAACATTTGAATTTCTAAAACTGCTGCTGCCACCATGGGGAACTAACCCCAAACCCTGCCACTCTTTCTCCACAGCTAGGGATTCCCTTTTCTAAGGCCAACTGTTGCTGCATTAGCTTCAGTCTGGCCTCCTCTAACCTCAGCTTTCTGAGTTCCCTATCTAGGGACTGGTCCTCAGGGTTAGAATTGTGGGATGCCTCTGAAACAGAGGTAACATGAAAGTGTGTAAAGGTAGATCTATCTCTAACAGGGGCCGCTCTAGTGATCTGGCCTCTAGGGGTGAAGGGAGTCCTACTTGTGTGTGAACCCTTCCCACTACCAGTTGTACTAAGTGGCTTGTTAACAGATAGATCTGTGGAAGTACCCTCCCCAGGATTGTCAGCTTGCTCCTCTGAGCCTTCCTGATTGGAATCATCCTCCACCTATTTCCCTATCTGATCTGGACCAGTGCTGAGTCCCTGGTCATCTTGGAGGAGAAGATTTAAGAGAAACTCCTTATTGGGGTTCTTCCCAATCCCTAAACGTCTTGCAATACAGAGACCCCTCAAACTTTTAAAGTTAAGATTTTCATACATTGTTTTCACAACTCTAGGGGTAGCATCTACAGAAGACATATTGAAAGAGAAAAAAAAGTTTGAAAGGAAAGTGAGTAAAAAGTTAGTAGAATAACAGAGCTAACTTTTTAGAGAAAATAAGAAAACTTTTCAGAAATTACTTCTAGGTATATATTATATATGCTCTAAGTATTGGAGCAAGCTTTTCTTGTAAAAAGCACAGGTAACAAAGTGGTAAAGCAATTGCAAGTACTTATCCCACCACTGCACCACCAATTTAGGAGGCTGGCCTGGTTTATAGTGGGGGGTACCTTGGGTACTTACACCTTATACCATGTCCAGTTATCCCTTAATAGTGAAGTAGTAGTGTTGCAGCAGCTTAGGCTGATAGAGGTAGCTATAGCAGAGCAGCTTAGGCTGAACTAGGAGACATGGAAAGCTCATGCAATACCACTTATAATTACACAGTACTTATAAAGGCAATACTCACTGTTACCAAAAATAAAAGTATTTTATTTGGGTGACAGTACAAAAAATATCTTAGAGGCAATACTCCTTCTGGAGGTAAGTATTATACACAATGTTAGAAATAGGGTTTCTGGTTGGCTAGGATATGCACCTCAGCCAGGCAGAACTTATGTATGTATGTATATGTATGTATAGGAACATTTATATAGCGCGTTCCGGCCTTAGCATTGAAGCGCTCGAGGACATAAATAACAAGAGGACGACCGAGAGCCTGTAACCCTACCATGGAAACAGCCAAGTTTTCACCCGCTTCCTGAATATCGTGAAATTGTATTCTTTCCTGATACTGAACTTACCCACTCTAGACAGGGCAAGGGAGTTGCCTGTCCAAGATAACCCCTGCTTACCCCCTTGGTAGCTTGGCACGAGCAGTCAGGCCTATCCCAGAGGCAATGTGTAAAGCATTTGCACAACACACACAACACACGTGATGCAATATCCCCACCACAAAGGAAACACAACATCAGATTATATGAAAATATACTGTATTGTACACAGCACAATTATTAGACCAAACATCACATATCAGTACTATCCTGCTACCTAAGCAGTTGTCAGAATGTTACACATTAGTTACTCTGCAAACTAGCAGTAGTCACACATAACACACAGGTTACTCAGTATTCTGCAACATAAGCAGTAGTCAGGAAATGCATTATTACACCAAAGCACTTGTCATAAGAATATCATAAAATGCCCATAGTAGGAACATTAGAAAACATATGGCAAGTTAGAAAATCATACTAGCAAGCATGTCCATAAAAGGAACATTTGCCCACATGTATAAAAACATCATAAAACAGGTAGGCAACAAATAATACAATAAAGTCTCTAATAAGAACTTTTGGTGTATACATTGCCACTTAGAAATACCTGGTTGATGATAAAGGCACCTCCAGTGCCTAGAAGACAAAGAAGAAAGGGGCCCCCGGCACTCCTCTGCGCAGTGTGACGGCCTCCATAAATTTCTGGGGAAGAGAGGGGCGGCACGCACCCCCTCTGCACTACTGACGGGCCCCTCCTGGAGCCCGCGATCACTGGGGGCCCACCGGCCTCCACCGGCCCTCACGTGGGGGGCCAAGGTCACCCAATACTTTTATGGAGGAGGGGGGCGCCACGCACCCCCTCCGATTCAAGGGTGGGCCCCTCCTGGGACCCGCAAACCTATAGGGCCCCCCCGGGCCTTGACTGGCCCTCCACATAGGGGGGAGCCAAAAGATCCCAAACTGGCCCACAAAAGGGCCAAATCCAAGGACCAGCAGTGCAGGGGGCCTCTAGTGAGGCTTCCGCCCCGCCCACTATCCAAGAAGGAGCAGGACGGCCTCGTTGGGGCCGGAGGGAACCTCAGATTAGGTTTCCTTTCCCCCGCCCGGGGTCCAGTTTTTACGTGAGGCCCGTCCGGCTGTAGAAGAAGAGGCAGGCACCAAAGTCAGTGTCTGCCAGTGCCCCGGGGGCACTCCACAGAGCGTGCTTCACCCCGGGGGCACAACAGGAGCGCTCGAGCTCCAAGTACACCAAGAAAAGGATTCTTCTGGTGCCCCGGGGGCACGGGAAGGCAGCGCAACTCCGGCGCTGGCAACCACACAGCCCGGGTCGCGGTGTGATTTCTCTCAGCCCAAGAAATAGCGCTTCCAACAGCGCTGGATACCAGCAAGGGGGAGTGCTTCCAAGCGCTACGAAACCCCCCTAGAGGAGCGCTTTCCCAAGCTCTCAGCTCCTGGGCAAAGTGAAACACCCCTCGTGCTTCAGGGTAAATGCAGGGGTCAGGGGCCACAGCACCCTGCCCCTGGGGAACAAAAGTTCAAGAAAAGTCCCACATGTGAGGGGCCCAGTAACAGGCTAGCACAAGGGAAAGGCAGTAAGTGGCAAGTCCTATACAGTGACCAAATAGGTCACAGGTCAGCACAGCAGCAGCAGTCCATGGCGGTCCCTGGTGAGTCATTCCAGCATTTCCGTGTCCAGTTCCATGATGGTCAAAGAGTCTCCAAATTGTGGGGAAAATTCCCCTATACTTATACTAAGTCCTTACAATGTTTTGCAATGGTAGGGAGAGGAGGTTCCAGCCAGTTACAACTGGTTCTAGGAGTGCCCCCTCTCTCCTTTCAGCACAGGCTCCAAACATCAGCGGGGATTAACAACCCTATTGTGTGAGGCCAGGGCACAGCCTTTACAAATGTAGGTGTGCCCCGCCTCTCCCTCCTCTCAGCCCAGGGAGCTATTCAGTATGCAGAAGCACCTCTGTGACACCTCAACCCTCCCTGTGTACTGGCTGTCTGACAAGTATGCACAAAGCCCCAAACTGTAACTCTGCCCAGACGTGGATTTGAGTCAAGCTGCAAAACACCAGAGTCATAAGCACAGATAAATGCGCACTTTCTAGAAGTGGTATTTCTGTGATAGTAATAAAAAATACACCCACACCAGTAAGCAGCATTTATTATCACCATCACAACCATACCAAACACACCTACGCTACCCCTCATAAAACAGACAATACCACTTACACATAAGGCAGGGCATTTCTAATGCAATCCTCTGAGAATGCAGCACTCACAGCAGTGAGACACCAAGTTAGGCTGTTTGTCACTACCAGGATAGACCCCGCAACCTGGCACATGTCCTGCCTTTCTACATTCATGGCAACCTGCCCATAGGGCTAGCTGGGACGTACCTTAGGGGTGACTTACATGTAGTAAAAGGGGAGTTCTGGGCCTGGCAAGTAAATTTAGATGCCAGGTCCCTGTGGCAGAAAACTGCGCACACAGGCCCTGCGCTCGCAGGCCTGAGACATGTTTGAAAGTCTACTTCAGTGGGTGGCGCACGCAGCACTGCAGGCCCACTAGTAGTATTTAATTTACAGGCCCTGGGTATAGAGATACCACTGTACAAGGGACTTATAGGTAAATTAAATATGCCAATTAGGTATAAGCCAAACATACCAACTTTAGATGGGAGAGCACCTGCATTTTAGCACTGGTCAGCAGTGATAAAGTGCTCAGAGTCCTGGAGCCAAAAGCGAGGGGTCAGAAAAACCAGGAGGAAGGAGGCAAAAAGACTGGAGATGACCCTGCGTAAGGAAAAAAAGTCCAACACACAATATATACACTAGACACCACAATAAGGTAAGTAATTGGACATAGGATAGTGCAAACAATAGGAAATGCTATAGAATGTAATGGGAGAAAATAGGTCTGGGGCAACACAAACCATATAGTAAGAAAGTGAAATGCAAATCATGAATCCCCCCCTAGACAAGTGTAGTGTGTGCAAAATCGCTGGGAGAGTAAGAATGCAGTAAAGGTAAGTAAATCACCCCACCCCAGAGCCCAGAAAAGCAGGAGTAAAGTACTACAAGTTTCCTTAGGACCCACTACACCTCGTGATATGGATTATTGCAGTAACCAACCAAGTCTGCAAACAACAACTGCTGGATTCCTGGACCTGAAGACCTGCATAAGAAAGGGACCAAGTTCAGAAGTCAAAAGAAGTTCCAGGAAGGGCAGGAGCCCCTGCCAACCCAGAAGAGGGTGCAAAAGAAGAGCCCCCAGTTGGACGAAGACTGCAAGAATGCACCCTAGGAAGATGCCAGTGGGTTTTTGTAGGATGTCCCACAACGTGAAGATTGATGCAGATGTGATGTAGTGTTGGAAGTCGCTAACAATCCTTGGTTACGACAAATATGCATTTTGCATCAAAATGACGCTGACTGGACCCAGGAGGGACCTTAGGTCCTCAGCACTGTGTCAGGAGGAAGAGGGGCTCTCAGCACCTTAGAGAGCCCTCGGGAGTCCCAGGACATGGGGACAAAGGATGTGCAAAACGCGGTTGGTGTACCACAACAAAGGAAGGTCCCACGCCGCCGGAGAACAACTCAGTAAGTCGAGCATTGCAGGATGGAGTGCTGGGGACCTGGGCCAGGCTGTGCACGAAGGAATTTTGCAAATAGTGCAAAGAGGCCTCAGGAGGTGAAGAAGACACAGTACATAGGGGTACCATAGCTCTCAGGGAAGGCAAGGTCTTTCCTCCTCCAAATTGTGTCAGCAGGACCTCAGGACAGTCTATGTCAAGATGGCTGACATCTGGGATACACTGGAAGAGCTCTGGGCAGCACCCCTAGCGTGGTGATAGACAGGGGAGTGGTCACTTCCCTTTCATTTGTCCAGTTTTGCGCCAGAGCAGGGGACAAGGGGTATTGACTTATATGTAGTGCATGTGTGTAATAGCGTCCCCACACCCACAAAGTCCCGGGAAATAGCCCTGAACAATGTGGGGGCACTTTTGCTAGTACAAGGGTGCCCTCACACTTAGTAACGTTGCACCTAACCTTCAGCAAGTGAAGGTTAGACATATAGGTGACTTATAAGTTACTTAAGTGTAGTGACAATGGCTGTGAAATAGTGTGTGCACGATTTCACGCAGGCTGCAATGGCAGGCCTGTGGAAGAGTTTGTCTGCCCTCGGTATGGGTGGCAAAATAAATGCTACAGCCCATAAGGATCTCCTGGAACCCCAATGCCCTAGGTACCTAGGTACCATATACTAGGGACTTATAAAGGGGGCAGTGTGCCAATTGAAATTAGTAAATGAAGTCACTAGCCTACAGTGACAAATGTAAAAGCAGAGAGAGCATAAGCACTGAGATTCTGATTAGCAGAGTCTCAGTGACACAGTTAAGCACTACACAGACACACACATTAGGCCATAAACCTTGAGCATTGGGGTCCTGACGAGCAGGATCCCAGTGAGACAGGCAAAAACATACTGACATACAGGTAAAAATGTGGGTAACATGCCAAGGAAGATGATACTTTCCTACAGATAGAATACAGCCACATACACAAATCCAAAAACAACAAGTGATGGACGGAATGCTGAACATTGTCAAACATTCACCCCCAGTCACAGATCTGGGTTTAATCCATCGTTTTTTTGCTGCCCCTGCCATTCCAGTTTGGACCCAGCCATATGCAAATCAGGCTTGACCCTGTTCCCCATGGGAACAGTCCAGCCCGAACTGCTAGGCCAGGTCTTCCTGGACTGGAAACAAGCATCCTGGGACCGGTTTCGGGGTGTCACCCCTCATCAGCCAGGCTAGCTTGAATCCAGTGGCATGGAAAGCACGGGACCCACGTCTGGGCATACCCTTCCCACTTAGGGCGACAAATGCAAAAACAACAAGTGATGGACGGAATGCTGAACATTGTCAAACATTCACCCCCAGTCACAGATCTGGGTTTAATCCATCGTTTTTTTGCTGCCCATGCCATTCCAGTTTGGACCCAGCCATATGCAAATCAGTCTTGACCATGTTCCCCATGGGAACAGTCTAGCCCGAACTGCTAGGCCAGGTCTTCCTGGACTGGAAACAAGCATCCTGGGACCGGTTTCGGGGTGTCACCCTTCATCAGCCAGGGTAGCTTGAATCCAGTGGCATGGGAAGCACGGGACCCACGTCTGGGCATACTCTTCCCACTTAGGGCGACAAATGCAAAAACAACAAGTGATGGACGGAATGCTGAACATTGTCAAACATTCACCCCAGTCACAGATCTGGGTTTAATCCATCGTTTTTTTGCTTCCCATGCCATTCCAGTTTGGACCCAGCAATATGCAAATCAGTCTTGACCCTGTTCCCCATGGGAACAGTCCAGCCCGAACTGCTAGGCCAGGTCTTCCTGGACTGGAAACAAGCATCCTGGGACCGGTTTCGGGGTGTCACCCCTCATCAGCCAGACTAGCTTGAATCCAGTTTTTGCTTTGTTGCCCTAAGTGGGAAGAGTATGCCCAGATGTGGGTCCCGTGCTTCCCATGCCACTGGATTCAAGCTAGCCTGGCTGATGAGGGGTGAAACCCCGAAACCGGTCCCAGGACGCTTGTTTCCGGTCCAGTGAGGACCTGGCTTGGCAGTTCGGTCTGAACTGTTCCCATGAGGAAAAAGGGTCAAGACTGATTTGCATATGGCTGGGTCCAAACTGGAGTGGTATGGTGAGCAAAAGAACGATGGATTAATCCCAGATCTATGACTGGGGGTGAGTGTTTGACAATGTTCAGAATTCCGTCCATCACTTGTTGTTTTTGCTTTGTTGCCCTAAGTGGGAAGGGTTTGCCCAGACGTGGGTCCCGTGCTTCCCGTGCCACTGGATTCAAGCTAGTCTGGCTGATGAGGGGTGAAACCCCGAAACCGGTCCCAGGATGATTGTTTCCGGTCCAGTGACGACCTGGCTTGGCAGTTTGGTCTGAACTGTTCCCATGAGGAACAGGGTCAAGACTGATTTGCATATGGCTGGGTCCAAACTGGGGTGGCATGGTGAGCAAAAGAACGAT
This sequence comes from Pleurodeles waltl, assembly GCF_031143425.1. Lineage (NCBI taxonomy): Eukaryota > Metazoa > Chordata > Amphibia > Caudata > Salamandridae > Pleurodeles > Pleurodeles waltl. The sequence goes on along the minus strand of NC_090443.1, from coordinate 10,790,647 downwards.
GGATTAAACCCAGATCTATGACTGGGGGTGAGTGTTTGACAATGTTCAGCATTCCGTCCATCACTTGTTGTTTTTGCTTTGTTGCCCTAAGTGGGAAGGGTATGCCCAGACGTGGGTCCCGTGCTTCCCATGTCACTGGATTCAAGCTAGCCTGGCTGATGAGGGGTGAAATCCCGAAACCGGTCCCAGGATGCTTGTTTCCGGTCCAGTGAGGACCCAGCTTGGCAGTTCGGTCTGAACTGTTCCCATGAGGGACAGGGTCAAGACTGATTTGCATAGGGCTGGGTCCAAACTGGGGTGGCATGGTGAGCAAAAGAACGATGAATTAAACCCAGATCTATGACTGGGGGTGAGTGTTTGACAATGTTCAGCATTCCGTCCATCACTTGTTTCTACATACACAAATCCACCTGACCAAAGGTCAGTGCAAAAGTGGCGTTCCCAAAACCCATACCGTTACACCAACAAAACAACGCCAACCACAGAATGGACACCCACATACAAAACAAAACCACATTGGCCAATACGAAAAAAAACACACACCTGACACTCATACACACACCACACCCACACACCCACACCACTATAAAACACACACCCACATCACCCACAACCTCTTACAAACAGCAATTGCCACTAGGAGACTGAGAAGAAGATCACAGAGACAACTAGACACACACACCACTTACACCCATACACCCCTCACTCACTCCACATCACACAGCCCAAAACATTACCCAGCACACCCTCACCAACACACATCATACAACACCCATGGCACCACAAAGGCACCCCTGTTTCACTGAGGAGGAGTTAAGGGTCGTGGTGGAGGAAATTGTCAGGGTAGAGCCAAACCTCTTTGGAGCACAGGTACAGCAGATTTCCATTGCAAGGAAGAAGAAGCTGTGGCGGAGAATCATGGACAGGGTCAATGCCGTGGGGCAGCACCCCAGAACAAGTGACGACATCAGGAAGAGGAGGAACAACCTACGGGGGAAAGTACGTTCCATTGCAGCAAGGCACCAGCTCGTCATCGAGAGGACTGGCGGTGGACCCCCACCTCCTCCCCCCCAGCTCACAGCATGGGAGGAGCAGGTACTGGCAATACTGCATCCTGAGGGACTCGCTGGAGTTGCCGGAGGACTGTACACTGGTAAGTCACTATTTACTACCTATCACCCCCCCAATACCTGCATGCCATCTCACACCCACAGACTCACTCCCATCACTCCATCCCACACACTGCTCCCACACATCTCACAAATCCCAATGCCAAGCCCTGGATGTCATACCAATGCATGGACACCCCTCCCAGCCCTGCATGGACACCTATCACTAAAGCATGCACAGCATAGCGAAACTAATAATCCCGCAATACATCACCATACACAAGCAAAAGGTGGCAGGGTAACACCAACCATAGAGGAGAAACTACGGAAGTACAAATGTCATACTCTTGATACATAATACATCACTTACATCTCCACAGGTACTCCAGCCAATGTCAGTGGAGAAGAGGTGCCACCACTATCCGATCCCCCAACAGAAGAGGCCCCCATTGATGACAGTAACTCTGGACTTCCGGATCTGGAGGACCTACCTGGCCCATCAGGGACCACTGGACAGTCGGTCACCCAAGCCCACTCACAGACCACCACAGAGCCTCTCCCATCAGGAACCAATACCACAGCACCCACCCAGTGAACCCACACCTACCAACATTCCCAGGACACGAAGGGCCAGATCCTTGACAATGTGCAGGAGAACAGGCAGCTGCAGGAGGGACAGTATCAGGGGATCATGGAGGACTTGCAGGCCATTAACAACACCCTGATCTCATAGCAGGGGTGCTGGCAGACATGGCCAACATCATGAGGGAAGCAACAGCACAGCAGCGGGCCACTACCACTAGCCAGTCCATCGACCAGCCCTCCACTTCCGCTGTTGCTAGTGGGCTGAAGGCTCCACCACCGGACCCACAGGCCACCAGCATCCCTCCCCCTGCAGAAGGTGAACCACTCCCCAAACATTCCCTGTGACCCAGACAGAAGCCAGAGACACTTGCCAAGACCACCGACAGGAACTGAGACTCTCCTGATTGTCCCCTTTGTGTCCCACTCTGTCACCTTGTCCACCTTGGACTGCCATTGCTCCCTTTCCTATGTCCTCCCTGGATACTGCACCTGTGCTGCAAACAGACTGGACCAATACCCTGGAACTTCCTCCATCATCACCCCATTCCATTGCACCTTCTCCTCAATATCTTAGTACTACAATAAACACCCTTAGACAAACTTCAACTACTAGAATTTCATGTACTGCAAATTTGTAATCATTGAAACAGTCACATCTATTGCAAATGAACTGTACATAGTGAGAGCATAGAATGAATGACCTGTTGCCGGCTGTTGTGATCACATCAGGACCTTGTTGTCATATCGCCAATATCTGTAAAATGACAATCCATAGGTAAAAGTAAATAGAGGAAACAAGTGGGTAATGCCAGCATGCCAATACCACACAAAATACAACAATAGTCATAGAACTGCAAAGTTGTACTGCCTCACCTGTGTGTCATTGGAAGTACTGACGGATAACTGTGGTTCTGTTGTCCGCATCCTCATCCTCTGCCTCCTCATCCTCACTGACCTCAGAGTCCACTGCTGCCACAGGGGCATCTCCAGTCTCCTCCTCCTGCAGAAAAGGTAAATGGCATCTGAGGGCCAGGTTGTGCAACATGTAGCATGCTACTACTATCTGGAAGACCTTCTCAGGTGAGTAGCACAGGGATCCACCTGTTAGATGGAGGCACCTGAACCTGGCCTTCAAGAGGCCGAAGGTTCTCTCAATTATCCTTTGGGTTTGCCCATGTGCCTCATTATAACATTCTTCTGCCCTTGTCCTGGAATTCCTCACAGTGGTCAGCAGCCACAATAGATTTGGGTAACCAGAGTCACCTTCAAATATTGAGGGACAACATTTAGCTATACACTATTCTATTTGGCCAACAGCATAGGCACACACCAACATACACTGGGTGGGGACCAAGGCTCACCTACAAGCCGCAACCTGTGCCTCTGTATTTGGGCCATCACATTTGGGATGCTGCTATTCCTCAGGACAAAGGCATCATGCACCAACCCAGGATTCTTAGCATTGAAGTGGGAGATGTACTGGTCCGCCAGGCATACCACCTGCACATTCATGGAGTGGAAACTCTTAGGATTGATGTACACCTGTTAATTTTGCTGGGGGGGGACAAAAGCAATATGTGTACTATCAATCGCCCCAATTATATTGGGCATATGTCTAATTGCATAAAACCCGGCCTTCACAGTGGCCAAATCTTCCACCTGGGGGAAAGCAATGTAGCTGCATATGTGTTTTATCAGGGCGGACAAGGCTCCTGCCAGCACAATTGAGAACATTGGCTGTGACATTCCAGCTGCCAAGCCCACTGTCACTTGGAAAAAAACAGTTGCCAGGAATTGGAGCACTGATAGAACTTGCACAAGAAGGGGGATCCCAGTGGGATGACGGATAGCTGATATTAGGTCGGGCTCCAACTGGGCACACAGCTCTGTGATTGTGGTCCTGCCCAGCCTATAGGTGAGTATTATGTGCCTGTCCTCCAGTGTAGCTAAGTCCACCAGGGGTCTGCACACGGGGGTATGTCTCCATCTCCTATTCATCCTCAGCGGTAGGTATTGAAGAGACACAAGAGTGAGTAGGCTGTCATAATTTGAACAACTATAGCACAACAGCAAAAACCTACGTGAGGCACTCAGACCAAAATAATTTTACCAATTTAACAAAGTAAGATAGCAGAAATCATGAACATATATTTACTTCAATAAAATATTTCACAGTTCAAACGATCGATCAAGGATCAGTTCTTGATGCATATTCCAGTCTTTATAATTCACTGAAGAATATTTTCTGGTACGCAGTTGATCAAATTCTTGAACAATCAGACAATTCTTGAACACTAAGCCCAGTTGATCCAATTCTTGAACAATCAGCCAATTCTTGAACAAAATGCCAACACATGTTTCGTCTCGGGGAAGATACCCCAACAACTTCTTCAGGGCATACTCAAGAACAAGTAGTATCGGCTAGCGTACTCGTTGCTCGGACGGCGTTCGGACACCTTGTTTTCAAAGAGACCAACACAAAAGAAACAATTACTTGCGAGTTCCAATATTACAGTTACGGAGGATACAGTGAAATGTACACGGCAGTTGTGGGTGCACAGACTCCAGGATTTCTTTATATTGGATTATTGAGCGAGCCACTCGGGGGCTTCGATATTATATTAACGGAGGTTACAGGAAGATTGGCCCGACATTGGATGGTCAACGAACTTTAGAATTCTATACTTGTTCTCGAGTAAGCCCTGAAGAAGTCGTTGGGGTATCTTCCCCGAGATGAAACACGTGTTGGCATTGTGTTTAAGAATTGGCTGATTGTTCAAGAATTTGATCAACTGGACTTTGTGTTCAAGAATTGGCTGATTGTTCAATAATTTGATCAACTGAGTACAAGAAAATATTGTTCAATAAATTATAAAGACTGGAATATGCATCAAGAACTGATCCTTGATCGATCGTTTGGACTGTGAAATATTTTATTGAAGTATGTATAAGTTCATGATTTTTCTCATCTTACTTTGTTAAATTGGTAAATAAATTTTGGTCTGAGTACCTCACGTAGGTTTTTGTTTTGTTATTGTTTACCTAGTAAGCATATCGGAGGATTGGGTGTTGTCCCCTGTGAGGGCACCTTCTGTATACTCTGTGCCTTTCATAATCCTTCAGCGCCCTTGCTTTTTCCCCTCACAATCACACCCCATTTCTGTTGTCATATGGCACAACAGCAGTCCACATCGTGCAATCATGTTTTGGGAAAGTGGAATTTAAAAGTATGTGCTTTTTATCCTGTGGCGCAGCAATTATCAATAGGCCTGTCCACCCCCCCCCCCCCGAAATGGCGACTGCCTGTCCTGTGTGGAGGGACAGGTGGAAGTGAGGTAATTCCGCCATTATTGTGCTCTGTGGCGGTAGGCGGTCGTGATCCGCCGTGTATTTCTTTATTGGATAATGTTGGGCCCTACGAGGTATAGTGGCCAATGGGGATGTATGCCGGCGGTGACGGTAGACACCGCCAATCACATGACCGCCATTTTAATTTTCAATCATCACTTGTTTCCTGACCTTCCACAGGAGAAGACCTACACTGCATGTGCTGCTGTGACCTGTGTCTTGAACCTAACATGGGTTGTGTGACCGGGGAAAGGGCCCCAGCCTTCACTTCTGAGGACTTGAAGTGACTGGTGGATGGGGTCCTACCCTAGTACGGACTTCTGTATGGGCCTCCAGACCAACAGGTGAGTACACTGTGATCATGATGCATGTGGCATGAATTAATGGAGTTGTGTGTGAAGGCATTGTGTATGGGTGGGGGGTATTTTTTTTCTCTTGGTGGTGTACATGTTGTGAGCTGGCTTATGTGTTTTGCAATGTTGATGGAATCGGGTATGGTGGGCCATGTGTGTGACAGGCTGGACTGTTCGTTTAATGGAGTTCTCCTGTATGTACAACCTCTACAGGTCAGCACCCATCAAAAGAAGGGATTATGGTGTGCCATTGCCAAGGAGGTAAAGGACCCTGGGGGTCTAGGGCAGGCGGAGCACCCACTGTCGCAAACAATGGGAGGACATGAGATGCTGGGCTTGGAAGACTGCGGAGACCCATCTGGAGATGGCCTCCCAATGAGGAAGGAGTACCCGTCGGACCCAGACCCACCTGATGGCCTGCATACTGGCGGTAGCCTATCCTGAGCTGGATGGGCTATTGAGGGCACCACAGCAGCCACAAGGGGGTGATTACAATGGGTATTGTTACAACTTATGGCTGGTGGGGTGGTATCCAGGTGGTGGTTGTGTGTTAGTGGGTGCCCCTAAGACCAGGCCAGACATAGCAGCGTAGGTCCTATGAGGTAAGGGTCGCATGGCAAATACAGGTAACCTAGCTTGTTAGTATTCACTTCTAGGAAGGGCTGCGTGGGTCCCAGGTGTGCTGCAGTTGGTGGTGTGTGCTCCTCCTCATGCCTTGGTGACTAGCCATATCACTGGTAGTGCAATGCATAGTGCGTAGGCCTGTTCCTTGTGTGTGAGGGTGCTGTGTACACCAGCGGTGGTGTTGGTGCAGTCATTGACCAAGTGTATCCTTTGTCTCTCTTCCCCCTTTCTTGTATTGTCATCCTGTCCTTATGTGCATTAGCATCATCTTGAGGAGGAGCAGATGCACTGGCGACAGAGGGAGCTGCATCTCACAGGACCCTGGAGGCAGAGTCAACTGATGCCAAGGGAACCAGTGGGAAGGAGCGCGAGGGGAGCACCACAGAGGAGACTGGAGGGGAGAAAATAGACTCTGATACTTCCTCCAATGCAAGCTCCCTGGTAGTGACGGACACCTCTGTGACCACCTCAGCTGCAGGTACAGCCGTCACCTCCCGTACCAGTGGGGGGGAGGAAGAGCCCATCCACCCCTGCCAGAAAGGATAAGCGATCCCCGACCCATGAACAGGAGGAGAAGAGGCCCTCTTCGCCAGCGGAAGCTGTCAGGCTAACAGCTCCACCACCACCAGCTGTCATGGGGCCTCCACCACCAGCTGTGGATGTGCAGCTATCAGTGAGTGCAGGGGCTACCATGGAGCCTCCCCCAACCACCACCACAATGCAACCATCAGTGAGTGCAGGGGCTGCCCAGGAGCCTACCCCACCACCACCACCATGCAGCCATCCCTGCCAGCAGACACCATGTAGTCCACCCTCCAGGGGCTACTGTGCGGGCTGCCCCTTCCAGAACTAGTGGGCAAGTCATCCATTTAAGAGACTGTGGCCTTGCACTCCCCAGGACAATGCAATGGGCATGTTGCCCCCTCCAGAACCAGTGGACTTTTTCCCCCATCCGGCTGAGGTGCCCCCCTTCACCCTGAGGTGCCTGCCTATTTGCAAACTGATGCCCCTGCAGTGTTCTATCCGGATGTGCTCAGGATTCGAGTTGGGCCTTAGACTGTGTCCTGTGCCCATTTGGGCCCTTTGAACTTTGGACTGGGCAATGTTCCTTTTTTGTACATGTGTAAATATCTGTTTAATTGCCAAATCGAATTATTAATTTTGATGTTGATCTGATTACAATCACTTTAGTCAATTCCAGTTGTCCTTGCACTATTATGCCATTTTTCGGGGACAAATTGTTTTTCGTGTGCAGCTGGTTGTGTGTATGGTGTGTGTATGTCGGGTGTGTGTTGTGCGTGTGTGTGTCACTCTCGTTTTCCTCCTGCCCTCCCTTGTGTGCTAAGCAGCTGTACTTACTGTCGTCGTCTTCGTTGGCGTTGGTGTTCCAGGTGGCACAAAACATAGAATCATCGGGAAAAATTGCAGTTGGGGTTCTATGGCGGCGTGGTTCTTCCCTGTGTCTCCAATGGTGAGTCCTTTCACTTCTGAGCTCTGCTTCCACCAGGCTTTTGTTGGCGTTGGTACTGCCCTGGAAAAGGTGGCGATTTCCTGTGTCGAAATATGGTGGGCGGTACTTTGTCTTCCCCCTGGCTGTTCGTAGCTACCACCATGGTGGCTGTTGTTTCCTCCCTGGCGGACGGTGTGGTACATTGTCTGTCTATGGGAGATATCACCGCCATGGTCATAATTTGGCGGTAATTACCACCAGCCTGTTGGCGATATTACTGCCAATTTGTCACCCACCGCTAGGGTCGTAATGAGGCCCTATGTTTCCATGTGGCACTACGCATGCAGTGCAACACTTTGGCCCTCATTTGGAGCATGGCGGTTCGGCCCGCCATGCCGGCAGTGGCGGCTGAAGCCGCCAGCTGACATGGAGGGCCGAACCACCATATAATGGAGATGGTGACGGCTGCCAGTGGCAGCCATCACCCACCGCCAGGCTCCCGCCTTCAGGCAGCCTGGCGGCGGGTTGAAACACCATCCGCCAGGGTAGATGCGCTACCCTGCGGATTATGTTTCATTTTCCACCAGCCTTTTCCTGGTGGGATATCCCGCCAGGAAAAGGCTGGCGGACGGGGTGCCCCTGCACTGCCCATACAATTTGCATGGGCAGTGCAGGGGCAGCAGTGCAGAGCCCCGTTGAGCAGGTCACTGCCCGATTTTCGGGCAGTGATCTGCATGAGAGGTGCAACTGCACCTGCCGCACAGAGGTATTGACGGCAGGCCCATGTGGAGCCGCCGTCAATGTCCTGGCCGAGCCTTTCTGTGAGCCTGCGGGCAGAAACAAGGTTTCCGTCTGCCGGCTCCCAGAAAAGTTCACAATGTGGCCGGCGGGGTTCCGCGGTCGCTGGCGGTCAGTGTTTTGACCGCCAGCATGAACACGGCAGTTGTTTCTGCCGTGTTCATAATGCCCCCCTTAGTGACCCTTTGTAGCATATTCTGCCTGTGCCACAATAGGAGGACTAGCAAAATTGGTGCAGAGGATTCTCCAAGGTTCCTAGACATGATTTTTCATAGATAATTTCAACACCTGCACAGAGCAGGCATTTGGAGGGAGCACACCACAGATTTGAATGGGTTTCTATGTACTGTGCATGAAATGGTCAGATATGTTGTCAGTACTTTTACAGAGACCATCAATGGCATCCATTATCTTGACAATAATGCACCTACTCTGTGCCGTGATGCACCACATATTGTATACCGAGCCCACATGGTGGCAGTAGGGTGCAACAAAAGTGGCACAATTACAGTGGCGCTGCTGTAAATACTGGGCCTCTTTCCTGACATGCGGTCCTCAGTCCTTTCCCTTAGGACCTGCTGAAGTGTGATATTGTGGGACTTTGAACCTATTTTGTGTGTTGTGTGCCATGACACAGATGTTGTGCCCTGTGTGTAGCATGTGATTCCCACCCCTTTTCCCTTGGAAAAGCTCCCTTTCACAAAGTACTGTTGTTGCCAAATTCTGGCTTGCATACGCATCTGCATGTGGATCATTGGCACAGTGTGGCTCAGTTGTATGGTATGTTTTGTGATGTATGCATGATTTTTCAGACACCTCTGTGAAAGGAGAGGGAATGATGTGTTTTCCTGCAATGCCCTGTATCGCATGACCAGTCCTGCTAAGTTCCATGTCTCCTCAATCACATGCATCTCTAGCCTCTCCCAGTAAATTGTCAGTAGTCCAGCTACCACAGTCCCCTGTTCGTACCCTGGTATCATGTTAGGGAGTTGTGGAATTAGCAGGTATGATTGTTGGTGTTCTGTGAGGAGTCCATACCTACACATGGTCTTTCGTGGCTGGTAATGTTGTATTCCTGTGTGTGCGGCACAATGCACCAGACAGGTGAAGGTGAACACAATAGGTATGTCTTGTATGTTTTGGTGATATGTAGTTGGTTATGGCAACACTTGGATGGCATTTGATATTGGTGCTGCCGGATGCTTCTACACCATGACAAATGTTGGGCTGTGCCTATATGTGACTTTCTTTACATTGACATGCCCCATCCCATTCATAGCTGAGATGTTCCTTATTAGGTGTTATGTGTGTAGGATCTGTATTTAGTTGTCAACCTGTGGACACTTGTAGTGGTTTGTGCCCAGTTTCTGTATGCAAAGGGGACATAGCTCCACCTGTCGTTCACGTGGTGTCCCAGTAAGGTTGTGTCTGTATTATGTACATATGGGTGTGTGTGTGTGATGTGCAACGAATATGGTGTAGTGTTGCACGTGGCATATGTGTTGTTGTCTGTACTCCTGTGTTCCCCTGTCCAAGTGTGTTTAGTGTGGTGTGTGTATTGTTTGTCCTGTAAGGTTGGTGCGTTGGCTTTGTAATGATTAGGATGGTGGCTTACCTACGAGTAGCCCATTGCCATATTGCCCATCCTGGAACCATTCATTGATGGTGGTGTGCTGGAATATGTAGGCATCATGGACGCTGCAGGGATATTTGGCTAGGATGTTTGTGAAGGGCCCATGGTGGTCCACAATAGAATGTATATTTATAGAATGGGTATGTTTGCGGTTCTTGTAGAGGTGTTCCATTGCAGCAGGTGCCACAAGTTGGACATGGGCACGCAGAATAAACAGGAATCCAGCAATTTGGTAGAATCCTTGCTTGGACTCCTGTTGCATTTGCTGGGTGTTGGGGAACCAAATGTGGTGGGGTGTGAGGTGAATAATTACATTCAGAACCTTTGGAAGGAAGGCCGAGAAGGATGGCTGCGGGACACCACCCACTTGGGCCCCAGTTGTCTGGAATGATTTTGACAACAGTATATAGATAACAGCCAGGAGTTTGCTGATGGGTGGAATAGTTGTTGGAGTTTCCACCCTTGCAGTGATGTCTGGCACAATGTGGGGCAGCAGGTGTACAATTGACTCCCCCTTCAGACTGTAGAGTCTGATGACATCTTGTTCCCTAAGCGCAACGATGTTTGTGCACTGTCAAAACATCCTCTTCCGGCTTCTGCACTGCCTTTGTGGCTGCTGTGGTGGTGTTAGGGGTTGCTGCGGTGGTGCTGGAAGGACATGTTGTTGTTGCTGTCGTCTACGGCGTGTGCCAAGCTGGAGCAATAACAGATCCATGTGGTCCAGGGGGGTGCCAATGCTCCTTCTGTGTGTTTTCCTTATGTAGTAGTGTGTGGGCCTCATTATAACACCTGGTCCAACCAGGGATTACATTTTGACGGTAATCGGAATTTGCGTAATTTATTTGGACTGGTTTCTTAAAGTGTGTCCTTTTTGCTTTGGGCAGTAAGTATGGCCAGTAGGGCTAGCATCATTTTTTGGAAGGGAACTGTTAGAAATGGGGTTTCTGGTTGGCTAGGGTATGCACCTAAGCCAGGCAGAACCCACCCACTCTAGTCAGGGCAAGGGAGTTACAAGTCCAAGATAACCCCTGCTCACCCACTTGGCACGAGCAGTCAGGCCTATCCCAGAGGCAATGTGTAAAGCATTTGCACAACACACACAACACACGTGACGCACTATCCCCACCACAAAGGAACACAACACCAAGTTATTTGAAAATATACTGTATTGTACACAACACAATTATTAGACCAAACATCACATATCAGTAATATCCTGCTACCTTAGCAGTTGTCAGAACGTTACACATTAGTTACTCTGCAGAACTAGCAGTAGTGATATATAACAGACAGGTTACTCCGTATTCTGCAACATGAGCAGTAGTCAGGAAAAACGTTATTACAACAAAGCACTTGTCATAAGAATATCATAAACACCCATATTAGGAACATTATAAAACGTATGGCAAGTCAGGAAAACATATCAGCATGTTATGCCCATAAAAGGAACATTTACATACACATATGAAACAGCCTAAAACAGGTAGGCAACATCTAAGTCAATGAAGTCTTTAAAAATAACTTTTATCATATGTAAATCCTGTAGAAAGTATCTGTTTGACCTCCAGTGCCTACAGAACAAAAAATGGGTCCCCCGCCACTCCTCTGTGCCAAATGAGGGCCTCCTGAGAGTTCTGGGGTAGAAGGGGGCGGCACACACCCCCTCTGTATTAATGACGGGCCCCTCCTGGTGCCTGCGATCACTGGGGGTCCCCCCTGGGTCTCCACCAGCCCTCACAAGGGGGGCCATGGTCAGCCAAGAATCCAAGAAGGGGGGGCGGCACGCACCCCCCGTTTTAATGAGGGGCATCTCCTGGAGCCTGCGATCTCTGAGGGCCCCCCCGGGCCTTCACTGGCCCTCCAACGAGGGGGGCCAACATACTGGCACCAGCCCATAGGGGGCCACACAAATGGGACTGACTGCGTGGTGGGCCTCCTATGAGGCTTCTGCCCCACCCGCGGTTCTGCAGCAACTCTTCTGGGGCTCCGGAGGGGCAGGGAGAGACTTCCTTCTCCCCTGCCCTTCCCAGAACCAAAGAGAAAGGGCCTGGTGGGGCGGGGGTGCCTCCGATGAGGCCTCCATCACCGCCCAACATCTGAAGCAACACTCGTCGGCCCGCAAGAGGGCAAGCACCAGAGTAGGTGCCTGCCTGTACCCCAGGGGAGTTCCTCGAGTGCACTTCACCCCGTGGGCACGATAGGAGCACGCTCGCTCCAATCTTCTTATTTGCAGTTTTCTTTGTGCCGTGGGGGCACAGAAAGCAACACGACTTTGGCGCTGCACCAATTCCAGCCCGGGTCGCGGCGGTGATTCCTGAAAAGGCAGCAGCGCTTCATGTAGAGCTTTTACTCATTTCATGAGCCCGGGCTGGGGCGGTATTTCTGAACTGCAAAGAGTGCTTTTTACAGCGCTTGAAGAACCCCAGGAGGAACGCTTTCCAAAGTGCTAGTTTTTGTCAAATATTGAAGCACTCCTCGTGCTTCACACGGTTGCATGGGTCAGGGGTCAAGGCACCCTGCCCCTGGGGGACAAGAGTCCAAGGGAAAGCTTCACAGGTGGAGGGGCCCAACAACAGGCCAGCACAAAGAGGATGCAAGCAAGTGGCCAGACCTTACAGTGACCAAGCCGGTCACAGGTCAGCACAGCAGCAGCAGTCCATGGCGGTTCCTGGTGAGTCCTTTCAACCTTTTGTGTCCAGTTCCAAAATGTCTCCAAGAGTCTCCAAAGTGCGGGGAAAACTCCCCTGTACTTATAATCACTCTTTGCAGTGTTTTACAATGGAAAGGGAGAGGAGGTTCCAACCAGTTACATCTGGTTCTGGGAGTGCCCCCTCTCTCCTCCAGCACAGGCTCCAAACATCAGTTGGGGGTAAATGACCCTATTGTGTGAGGCCAGGGCACAGCCTTTACAAATGTAGGTGTGCCCCGCCTCTCTCTTCTCTCAGCCCAGGAAGACTATTCAGTATGCAGCTGCACCCTTGTGACACCTCCAGCCTCCCTGTGTACAGGCTGTCTGAAAAGTTTGAACAAAGCCCCAACTGTCACTCTGCCCAGACGTGGATTGAAGTCAAGCTGCACCAGAGTCAAAAGCACCGAGAAATGCGCATTTTCTAGAAGTGGAATTTCTGTAATAGCAATACAAAATACACCTACACCAGTAAGCAGCTTTATTATCACCATTACAACCATACCAAACATGCCTATGCTACCCCTCATAAATCAGACAAAACCCCTTACACATAAGGCAGGGCATTTCTAATGCAATTCTTTGAGAAGGCAGCACTCACAGCAGTGAGACACCAAGTTAGGCTGTTTGTCACTACCAGGACAGGCCTCGCAACCTGGCACATGTCCTGCCTTCTACATACATGGCACTCTGCCCATAGGGCTGCCTAGGGCCTACCTTAGGGGTGAGTTACATGTAGTTAAAGGGGAGTACTGGGCCTGGCAAGTAAATTTAGATGCCTGGTCCTGTGGCAGAAACTGTGCACACAGGCCCTGCGCTAGCAGGCCTGAGACAGGTTTGAAAGTCTACTTCAGTGGGTGGTGCAAGCCTTGCTCCAAGCCGACTAGTAGTATTTAATTTACAGGCCCTGGGTATAGAGATACCAGTGTACAAGGGGCTTATAGGTAAATTAAATATGCTAATTATGTATAAGCCAATCATACCAACTTTATATGGGAGAGCACCTGCACTTTAGCACGGGTCAGCAGTGATAAAGTGCTCATGATGATGACTGTCTCTTTCCTTCTTCTCCTTGTCTTCTCATTTCAGGGCACACAGGAGGTGCGTGTGGGAACAAGAATGATAAAAGATCGGTAAGTAGGCTATCCTTTGATATTTGTTTTCTTCTGTTTTATGTTCTTCTTCCCTCCCCCCCTTTCTTTTGTTTCCTCTCACTCTGAAGGAATGTCTGGCTCTCTTTAGCCGCTTCTAGGGCCTATACTGGCTTCTTCTTCTTCTCTCTCAGCTGTCATTTCTCTCTTCTTTTTGCGCTTTCTGCTTATTCGCTATGGCTGATCCTTTTTCCTTTTTTCCTCTATTCCCCCTGTTCGCTGGCTCTCTTCTTTAGGGCCTGCCTGGGTTTGCTCTTCTCTCATGTCTGGCTTTCTCTAGAAGTTTCTAGGTCTGGACTTAACCTCTACGACCGCCTTCCTTCTCTGGACCTTGTTCCCCTTTCTCCTGCTATCTTTTCTGTCTCCTGGTTCAGGTTAGAAGTCCTTCTATTATCCCTGTGTGTTATCCTGATTCCCTAAACTCCCTGTGTTTTGTCCCCTTAAATGTGCTATCCCATCACCCCCTTCCCCAGAAACCACTATCAAAAACCGTTCCTACCCTCCCCTCCCCTTCCCCCAAGTTAGGATAGCCACCCACCTGAGGGGACCACACTTTTCCCCAAGCATGGCCGGAATACGCGCTGGGCACCTCCTGCGCCGCTGATGCTGGACTCTGGATCACCGTCCGGTTTTCCTGATCCACTGCTGTCTGTGGCGTCTTCTCTTCTCCCGTCCTTGGTGGTTCTGCTGCTCCTTCGGCTCCAGTCCATCTCTCTCCCTCAAGTGGATCCGGCTGTCAGTTTTAAACACAAATCTGTGCAAAGTCACTGTTGCTGCCCTTCAGCTCCCAGAAGGAAAAGGAGATTGGGCAACCAGCATTGCACTTCCGGGTCGGGAGTGGCAGTGCCGCTTTCGTCCTCGAAATAGGGCGGGTCTGTTGATTGCAGCAACAGCCCGTCACAGGTACTGCATGCAATTTTTCTATTGATGGGTCATGTACATGTGCTGCACAATCAACAAGATGCCTTCATAACTAGTTAACCTGTGATTCCCTACAACGGTTGGAAGTGGCCTATATGGGAAATTCTAATTGGAAAGGTGCTGATATGTGTTCCATATGGTACAGAGAGACAGCTGAAAAACTGGTGTCGCTGAACTTTATCTCCACTTAAAATCTGAACACTCAAATTCCCAACCCTGGACCTAATGTCCGGCAGTCATTCCATGATTTCTAAAGTTCATGGTCTTAAAAGAATCTCCTCTGGTGCATGGAGGAAGGTGGCCATGGTTTGCTAGTTGAATTTACAGAAAAGTAGAATAGAGATGGTATTTCCGCCCTTGAATAGAATTTTGTGTTGTATTTTTTATGTTACTGAAGGTGAGAGCAGGCATATTTGAGTGAAATGTGGCCACAGTGTGATGTTGTTGTATAGTATTATATAATGTGCAACTGTTGTTTTGAATATACATTGTATGAAATAACATTTTATACTGTAATGTGCCCTGTAGAATTGGTAAAGCAAAATTAAAAGTTGAATGTATATTTTGAAACAATAAGTACAAACATGTACAAAGTATTTCCACTATAAAATTTGTGCTATTCTATTTTAAAAATATTAAAATCTGGTAGGAAAATAGGTAAAAGCTAAAGTATTAAATATGACTAATCATTGAGACCCCTTTAGAGCATATGCAGAAGGTATTCCCCAGTGACAAGAAAGAATTAGAAAAGTATATCCTGGTTTAAAGCCATCCAAAAGCATACATAGGAAGGAACATTCAAAGCTAGGATAACTGAACATTTTGAAACATACCTCCAACGTAAATATACAGAAGCCAAATTAGAAAAAGGGAAGCCACCGTAGCTTTATGCAGAATATTTTGTGAGAAGTCAAAAGACTCCTCACAAGGTGATACCCCTAATACCTCGTCTGTTCCCCAGGCTCTCAAATGACCCTTTCAGCACCATGCCCACAGTGCCTAGCATCTACCCACTAGTGCAGCTGTAAGAAGCCACAGTAGGGTTTGAGAAACCTGTAACTGGAACCCCTTCACACTCCCCGACAATGACCCCCAAGGTAACCCCACAAGTACCAAAGCCAAAGAAGGCAGGCACTCCTAGGCAACAAACTAGGATAGGGGACCCCCACATTTCAGGGCAATTAGAGACACAGTTTGTACTGCATCTAGATCCAGCAGGAGACAGTGATGACTAGCCACATATTTCATTAGCAATGTCGTTGTTGCACATATTTCATTAGCAATGTCGTTGTTGTTGCTTCGGAAAAGGAATGCTACAGATAGAGTAATTAGAGAACAGGTGTCCACCCAGCAGCAAAGAGACATAGGCAATGTAGGGTGTAGTGGCCATGTGCATAGAACTGTTGATATAACACGATAGCCAATATCTCAAGGAAGGGGACAGAAGAAGACAACGACTGAAGATTGTCTGCCACCTTGGCAGAAGAAGAGGGTCATAGTGGTCTCACCTGAAGGTATGCAGGACTGGCTATCACACAGTGAGAGTAGGGGAGAGAGACAAGTGAAGTGAAGAGAGAAAGGTAGAAGGATTTCTTTACAGGACAAACTCAGAGAAGTTTTGGGAAGTTAGCGACAGGATAGAATCCATACACTAGCGTATGGAGAGCATAGGTGAACTGCTTCAAACCCAAGAAGCAAGTCACCCTACTTATGATATCCAATAGAGACCACTCATTGACTTAGACTACACAGTGGGCATGTGAAGACTGCCTAAAGCAACTGATGCAAGGGAAGGAGAACGAGAGGTGCTCCTTAGAAGCAGGACATCCTGAGATACAGAGCTTGAGTGGTTTTCAATTCCAAAGTATCCATGGCCAGCAAGACCCCAGAATGGGATCCAGCGAGGATCCAGTGAGGGTAGGGGATGTGTGACACTCCCCAACTGACCAGCACAGAAAATCAGTGCCCAAGCAAATTTGCACACTTCATAAGAAATGGCATACAATAGGGAAAACATATGTAAATTATTATCACATCAGGGGGAACCTAAATTAGTCAATGGGAAATAATCACTACTTCTGTCTAGAATTATTTAATTTATTCTTATCTCACACAATCCTACCATTCAACATCTGTAAGATTACACATACAAAATACAATACAAGATATACATCAACATATAAGGAATAACATACAAGGTATAAATCAACATATCAGGACATATGTGTATATCAACAAAATACATATGACAAGAGAGTCCAAAGGAACATTGTGATGGAGTCAACACTGTACTCCAATCTTTCTGCATTATGTATGCACAAAGTGGCTCTATAACAGTTTTGTAAAGCACATCCCACATGATACTGAGGTAGTTGGAACCGCAAATGGAAAAATATTCTTCAATCCCTTTTAATATGTACTATTTATTTATTCCATTCAAGACTCCTCAAAGTACATGTTGCCACATTCGGCCATTCAAATTATTGGCCTCATCAGGACATAGGAAGACAGAGATAACTATAAAAAATTGATAAAACATAATACTCATGCACCCAATCATCTACACCTACATGTATATATCTATGTATGTGAACATGTCAAAAGAACCATCAAGGCCATATAGAACCCTGTTCACCTTCCATACTTCCAAATCAGTGAAAAAAAGAGAAAGAAGAAAAAACAGAACTTCTTCTTTTGTTAGGAAATATTGGCACCGTGATCTTCAAAAGTGCCCATCTCACGCTCCAAAACATGGGAACTACCAATATGAGTCGTGGGAGCATTCACTGTCTACTGCCACCAGCGTGTTCACAACCGCTGCTAAAGAATCTTTCTCTAAAGGTCTCTTAACTTACATGTTTATCTGTCAGCAGATGCATGCAGTGGGGTTTCTATAACTCCAAGATATTATCCTGTTTAATCAGGCACCTGAAACCGTAGGAGACAAAGGGGGTGATTCTAAGTCTGGCGGGCGGCGGAGGCCGCCCGCCAGACGTCCCCCACCAAAATACCGCTCCGCGGTCGAAAGACCGCTGAGGGTATTTTGGGATTTGCCCTGGGCTGGCGGGCGACCGCCAAAAGGCCGCCCTCCAGCCCAGGGCAAATCAACCTTCCCACGATGACGCCGGCTCAGAATTGAGCCGGCGTAGTGGGAAGGTGCGACGGGTGCAGTGGCACCCGTCGCGTATTTCAGTGTCTGCAAAGCAGACACTGAAATACAAAGTGGGGCCCTCTTACGGCGGCCCCTGCAGTGCCCATGCCATTGGCATGGGCACTGCAGGGGCCCCCAGGGGCCCCTCGGCACCCCCTACCGCCATCCTGTGGAACAGGATGGCGATAGGGGGTGTCAGAATCCCCATGGCGAGGATTCACAGGGGCAGCGGAAAACCGGCGGGAGACCGCCGGTTTTCCTTGTCCGACCGCGGCCGAACCGCCGCGGTCAGAATGCCCTGCGGGGCACCACCGGTCTGTCGGCGGTGCTCCCAGAGACCGCCGGGGTCAGAATGACCCCCAAAGTATACACCTCAGCAGACTAACACTAGAAAATAAAAAAAAATAAAAAATAAATGAATAGTGTGTGGTCCCACTGAAAATTGTACCTTTATTGCCGCCGCAAAGGGCTCTCACAGGGATCACACCGCTGTCGAAGCAAACGTCTTCTGGGGAAAGCGGAAAACAATGCATCCACAGCAGGCAACATTCTGCCTGTGGGAAGTATCCACATAACAGAGAGCAATCATGTGACCCAGGGTCCTTCCACCTGCCAAATCGGAAGGAATTAAAAAATTTCTAGCTATCGCGTCAAGAATTTTAGATTCTATTAAGGACACGGAGGTGAGGATTATGCTTCTCTTCACTTTACTGACAAACACAGCAGCCAATGAAAGTGTAACAATTCAAAAAACTACAAATCCCATGAACTCCAGTCCATGAATCATGGGTCTATACTGTCCATAAATAGCCTGAACACTATAGGCATTCCTCTTTCTTTGAGAAACCAATTCAAACGTGCATTATAACTTGCAGAACTTGACAACGAACTCCATCCAGGTCTTCTGAAACAATCACATAGACGTTGGAGGTTATGATTGCACCTGCGGTAATCCACCGGAGAACTCACAAAGTCGTGTTAGATGTTCCTGAGTGAGACAAAAGATCAAACTAATATCGAGATATACCTTGGGAGGGTATTACATACACAATTTATGCTATAACCATTCAATATTCATACCACCCAAGCAATAAATTGTGTATAACGGGTGGGATAATCCTCGCCTCCGTGTCCTTAATAGAATCTAAAATTCTTGACGCGATAGCTAGAACATTTTTAATTCTATGTCAGGACCGGAGGCTTCGGATTATGCTAGTTTAAAGTCTATTTACTACTTCTGACACTACATTGACTATGGGTTTGTGATAAAAAACCTTGAAAGTGGAATCATTTGACCAGTCTGCCGCAGCCATAATATCCTCTAATCTGGCTCCAGTATCAAAAGCTTTTGAGGCCATGGCTCCTCTAACTGAATGAGCTCCAAAAACACTTACATCAATACCAGTTTTGGCCAGTAACCCAACAAGCCAAAGTTGCCGCAGAGACTGGATGAAAGGGCTTTTGTAACAAGATCAAAACTTGCCCAAAACATTCTGTCTGAATTCTCTTGTGGCATCTTCGTAAACTTTCAGACATTGAACAACACACAGCTTCTTGTTGTGCGGGAAAGAGGGGTATGAAATACATTTTGATGAGGTTTTTGTATGTCTAAAAATGGAAAAGGATACTCCTTCCGGAGTAAATACTCTACCTGATTAATCCAGAGCCTTAACATCCGAGACTCTTCTGCAGGAAAGCAAACATAATAACATTGTCAATTTTGCAGATAATTGTTTGCGAGATAAGCCTTCATTATCCGGCCAACTTCTAAGGAATCGTAAGACAATGTTAACGTCCCATAAGGAAGTATATTTCGGTTGCGGGGGTTTTACCATACAAATACCTCTAAGTAATTTGCAAATTAAAGGGTGCTCTCCAACCGGTTTCCCCTGGATATGAGGATGACCAGCCGAAAGAGCTGAGCGACAATTGTTAATTGTCCTATATGCCAAACCCTGGGAAGCCAATTCAGAGAGGAAATTGGCTATGTCATGAATTTCTGACCCCAGGGGATCCACACTCCTTGTATTGCACCAACGTACCCACTTCCTCCAGGCCTGTTCTTATCTCTTCTGAGTGGAAGGGGCCCAAGATTGGGATAAGAAGAACATTGCTGATTCCAAAACTCCCGGCACTTGCCATCGTCGCCTGAAACTCTCCAGGACATCAGGGTTAACACTCCCTGCAGAATTAGAGGATGAGAACTGTTCAACGGATCCGTGAGAAGATCCACTGACCATGGAATCTTCACCGGAAGGTCGCACGACATGTTAATTGCAGAAGGGAACCAGGGCTGAGCACTCCACAAAAGAGTTCTTAGAATGATTTCCGAGCGTTGGCGATGCACTTGTGCCAGGACGCGAGGAATCATCACAAAAGGAGGGAAGGCATAAAGAAGATTCTTCGGCCACAACTGTAGGAAGGCATCCGTCCCCTTCGCCTGAGGGTCCGGTCTCCAACTGAAAAAAAAAAAGGGACCTGACTGTTCAATTGGGAGGCAAATAAATCCATCAGACATGTCCCCCACCGAATTTGAAGGGCTTGAAAAATGCATGGATTGAGCTTCCAGTCGCTGCCATCCCGGAGAAATCACAAGTTCCAATCCGCTGTTGTATTGGCAATGCCCGGAATGTATTCCGCCACCACCTAAATCTTCTGACTGAGGCAGAAATGCCAGAATTCCTTTGCTATCTCTGCTAGGGGACGAGACCTGGTCCCCCCTAGGCGATTGATGTACCTGACCGTGGAAACATTGTCCATCCGCAGAAGGATACAACATTGAGCCCGGTGAGGGGCAAGGGACTTGATGGCAAAAGATCCTGCAAGGAGTTCTAGGCAATTGATGTGGAATGCCAACTCCCCCTGAGACCAACGACCCCCGGTCTCCACAGGGCCACAACGTGCCCCCCAGCCCCAACGGCTGGCATCCGACTCTCTCACCACATCCGGCCTGGACGGAAAAATCGCTCTGCCATTCCATGCATCCATGTGGTCTAGCCACCATGACATCTCTGTCTTGGCTTCTTCCGAAAGGGGAACTAGTTCCGAGTACTGAAGGCCCTTTTGAAGGTGGAGGATCTTCAACCTCTGAAGGGCTCTGTAATGTAGGGGGCCCGGAAAAATCGCTTGAATGGACGAAGCTAAGAGTCCGACAAGGCGTGCTAGCGTCCTCAATGATAAAGTCGGAGAGGAAAGCGCTCTCCTCAACTCTTTCTTGATCAGGCTTCGTTTGCTGATCGGCAGAACTAATACGGCTGCCAAAGAATCTATTTGGAACCCTAGGAATTCTACCTTCTGAGCTGGTATTAGACAAAACTTCTCAGAATTTATGACAAACCCGAGGTCTTGGAGTAATTGCAACGTCCAATTTAGGTGAGTCAGAACAAGATCTCTGTCCTGGGCCATAATTAGAATGTCGTCCAGATAAATATTTAGACGCACTCCTCTTTCTCTTAAAAATTGTACCACTGGGCGCAAGAGTTTGGTGAAGCACCAGGGTGCTGAGGAGAGGCCGAAGGGAAGAACCCTGAAGTCGAACCAATGGGAACCCCATTTAAATTGGAGGAAACGCCTGTGAGGGGCAAAAATTGGAACAGAGAGATAAGCGTCTTTGAGGTCCAGACGCACCATCCAGTCCTTGTCTCTTAAAAGATCTCTGAGGAGGTGAATGCCCTCCATCTTGAAATGACGATACACCATCCAAGTGTTGAAATGTTTGAGGTTCAGGACCAATCTGGCTCCTCTGCCTTTCTTCTGGACTAAGAAGATTGTGCTGGCGAAGCCTAGAGGGTGAGGGGAGGACAGCACAACGGCTCCTTTTTGAATGAGCGAGAGTATTTCTTCTTCTATAAATTTGTGATCTGCGAGGGAAAAAAGGAGAGGCATAGGAGGAGTTGATTGCCTCGGAGGGGCGTAAAGTTCTAGTTGAAAACCCTGAACTGTCCGAAGAACCCACGGATCTTGTGTAATTAACCTCCAGGCTGGGAGAAAATACTGTATCCTGCCTCCTAATATGACCTCCGAAGGAGGAATAATTCTCACCTGAGTTTGAGTTGTCCTGATTGGAGTTACCTCCACGATATCCTCTGGAGGATCGACCACGACCCCTGTAGCGATTGCGGTAGAAGTTGTGTTGGTCTGAATAACTCCCACGGTTGCCTTGAGCGGCGTATCTGGAAGCCTGATACCATTGGCCTGACGCTCGGCCCCTGAAACGTCCGGCCCGGATAAAAAGAGCGTTGTTGAAAACCTTTTTGATGTTGGGTTGGGCTTTGTCGAGGGCTGTAAAGGTAGCCACATACTTGCTCAAATTGAAAATTAATTTATCTCCAAAGAGCATACCATTGGCCGAGGATCCTGCCTCATTAGTGGCCAATTCTGCAAGTTTTGGTTCTAAATTAATGAGGAAGGAGCGTCGGCGTTCCGTTGACATGGCACAGTTGGCATTGTCAAGCAGGCAGATTGCTCTCTGCGCCCACTGTAGTATTGCGTCCGTGTCTAACGGAGCCTCCGTTTCCTTAGATTGAATGGCTAGATCTAATATTTTCGTTAAGGGACCTGACACATCAAGTAATTTGTCCTGGCATCCTCTCCAGGCCCGATCTGGACCCTTCTTCGGATCTTTAGCGAACTTCCGGAGAAAAGTCGCCATGCTGGGATCTAACTCGGGTGTTTCTGCCACCTTAACGAGAAGGGAGGGCTGAGGACTTTCTGACCGAAGGGTGTTGCGCACCTCCTTCTCAAAACTTTTACGTAGCCTATCCTGGACGTAACTGGTGACCTCCTGATTAGGAATCCATTCGGTGGAGCGAGGATGGATAATATCCTCAGGTGAAAATAGGAGGTTCTTGCCTTGAGGGGGATTGTTCGCGGGCATATTATGCTGTGTCTTGCGCTGCTTTTTGCGCGGTTGGGGATCTGACTGAGAATCGCCTGAGTCTGATTTTGAGGAAGAAGGATCATGATAGCTAGAATGTGAGGATTGCAGGAAGTTAGATGATGTCTCTTGAGGAGGGGGAAAACCTCCATAGGCATGGTCGCGCAACACAGAGGTTGCCATCTGCGACAGGATTTCTGCAGAGGAACTGCCACTTGAACGTTGCAGGTGCAAACCCATCATTTCACCGGGATCTCCAGATTGGAGGCGAGGTTGCTGGCTATTCTCGGCCAAAAATTCCCTTTTAGCAAAGTTAGACAGGGGTTGTGTAAAGGGTTTCAGGGCTTGGATTATGGCCCAATTCACGGAGTCCTACACATGATGGCCAAGTGCCTCCACAAGTCTTTCCTCCATTTGGTGCTCAGCTGACATCTCTTGCAGTTCGCCATACTGCTCATCATCATTGGCGTAGTACGCCATGTTAAAATTATTGTTAAGGGAGGAGTTAGCGGGGGGCAAAAAACCCTGAGCAGGTGAATTGACAATTATAAGGTACAGTCAGTAGCTGTACAGCCGGCAAATCTGTTGTGGAGGGAGCCACCTGCTTGAGGAGTTTAGCTTGTAGAATATTGGAAGGTGCTAACCAGTAAAAACTCCTAATGCCCCCTGAGCAGAGCTCTCAAAGTATTATTACAGCCCCTTACGGGCGCTCGTTGGCTGTATAGATAATATTTTTCTGGGTCTGACACCCTCGAGGCACACGCGCGTTGAGAAGCCGGTCGGAATGAAAGAAACCTCTGATTCTTCTCAACGCGCATGCACGAGCGCGGGAGCAGAAAGAGGACAGCATCCTCTACTCGGAGAGCCTAAGCTCGCCGAAAACGTCCTGCCCCCACTCCACGCCGGCAACAAAAAACGAGGAAAAATGAATTTGAAGTAATACTAATATATAAACAAGAAAGCGCTCGCAAGCGCGCTCACGTTTGTGCAGTTAAAACAATAAACCCACAAACACAAGCACAAATAGCATGCTGCACTTATCTGGCTGATGGAGCAGCAAAGAAAGAGGAAGGACTATAGCGTTCAGGCAGTATAGACCCATGATTGGTGGACTGGGATTCATGGGATTTGTAGTTTTTTTAATTGTTACACTTTCATTGGCTGCTGTGTTTGTCAGTAAAGTGAAGAGAAGCATAATCCGAAGCCTCCAGCCCTGAATAGACTCAAAGGACTTCATGGAGGCCCTCTTTAAACAGTCTTTTCAGATAACTGCTCGCTAGTTGTGGAGGAATATATCACAAATCAAGGAGCAAATATATTTATCATGATGTTATGACAAAAGCTATTTTTAGCATTTAACTTACTCGCAAATTCTGGTGCAGGCATAATGTAGCACAAAGGGTTACAAAGTGCCACAATGCATGTATTATGCCACTTTGTAAATATGGCGCAGGGAAAAGGCCACCTTAGTTCTGCCTTAGCATCAAAAGAATGACGCTAAGGTGGCACTAAAGCGGCACAAGGCCCTCTTAAATCAGAGCCTAAATGTTTTTTGTGCATAGAAACTAAAAGTGCCAATCTGGACATCTGCTTGCACTCGACCAGGACAGTGTCAATATTGGAGGTCGACCGCAATGGAGCCCTGTTCGGCTATAGTGAGATTAAGGCCCCAGTCAAAGTTTTACCTTCAGACATAGGGACATATATATACTCTGTTTGCGCTGAATTTGCGTAATTGTTTTATGCAAATTCAGCGCAAACTTAACTCAATGTTTATATTTTGATGCTAGACCTATCTAGCAACAAAATATAGGAGTTAACGTCCTTTTTTGGATGTGTGAAACCTCCTTTTGCCAATGAGATTCAAGGTAGGCGTTCCCGTCCAAAAAATGACTCTAAGCCCCTAGCGCCTTATTTATCCTCCCATCCAAACATGGTGCACGGGGGGCAGGCGTTAGGGGACCTGTGGACCCATTGCCATGGTCAAACACCATGGAAAGAGCCCACAGGTGCCCACCCCAAGCCCAAGGAACACCTCCATCCACACCAGAGGGACTTCAGATGATGGGCGGACCCCATCACAGGTAAGTAGGGTAAGTAGAGGTAAGTATTTAAAAAAATATTTTAAAGTGTAATTGGAGGCCCTGAAATGGACCCCCCAACATGGCACTTGGTGCAGTGGACATGTCCATGGGACCCTTGTCCCCTGTGCTGGCCATTGGGGTGGTGGGCATGACTCCTGTCTTTTATAAGACAGGAGTCATGTGGTATGGATGGTTTTGCGTCAGGAAATTACGCTAGGCTGGTTAAAGGCATTTTTTTTCCTCTAACCCGCTTAGCGTCATTCTTTGGTGCAGAACCCCCTTCCCCCGTACCGCCACGCCCACCTCCACCTGTCTAACTTAATTTTCCCAGATGCTAGCCAACCCTTAGCACCGGCTTGCAGAGTTCCATAAACTTGGCACCTGTCTGGTACTCTGGAATTACGTAAACCGCCGCCATACTTTTTGACGCAAAACTGTGTTTGCGTGGATTTGTGTCAAAAATTATAAATATGGGACTTAGGCCCTCATTATAACATTGGTGGTAAGTGCAGCTTACCGCCATGCTGACTGCTGCCAACATACCGCGACTGCGGTGGTACACCGCTACCTGTATTATGACACACATATAGAAATCTGCCACTATACAGACACACACACAAGTCCGCTAGCCCAATGGTCAGTGATAAACTGGCTGTACCAAAACCCTCACCCGTTACACCAACAGAAATACGCCCACAGTATCCTGACCCACGAATCACCACGGCGGTCTTTCAACCACGGTAAACCAATGGCAGTACACACCGCCGCCCTCAAAATACACACACACTAACAAAACTACACCACATTATACAATTCAAACTACACACACCTGACACACATACACACACCACACCCACACACTCAGACCACTATAAAACACACACCCACATTACCCACAACCCTTTCAATGAAAAAAAAGATTGCTAACTGAGAGAGAGACAAGCCAGGAGCACCCACTGAATCTGAGCCACTGAATACCATCACCCATAAACCATCCACACACCTCACAGCACACGCCCCAACACACCACCCCACACACCCTCACACATACTACTCACACCACATCCATGGTAACCCAAAGACACCCCAGGTTTTCAGAGGAGGGCCTAAGGGTCATGGTGGAGGAAATCATCCGGGTAGAGCCACAGCTATTGGGATCACAGGTGCAGCAGACGTCAATTGCTAGGAAGATGGAGCTATGGAGAAGAGTCGTGGACAGGGTCAATGCCGTGGGACAGCACCCCAGAATAAGGGATGACATCAGGAAGAGGTAGAACGACCTACGGGGGAAGGTGCGTTCCGTGGTTGCAAGACACCAGGTAGCCGTACAGAGGACTGGAGGTGGACCCCCACTTCCTCCCCCACAACTAACAACATGGAAGGAGCAAGTCTTGGCAATAATGCATCCTGAGGGCCTCGCAGGAGTAGCAGGAGCACTGGACTCTGGTAAGTCAAATCTTTACTATTATATCCCATACCCTACATGCATGCCATCACAAACTCCAACCCCTACTCTCACCCCATCACTCCCCCACCTCACATATACCCCACTATCACAACCCACCCATCCCAAAACCAAGCCCTGCATGCCACACCAATGCATGGACACTCATCATAGACCTGCATGGACACCCATCACTAAAGCATGCACATTAGAGAGAATCAACTACCCCACAAAATCACCAATCACACAACGCAAAGCTGACAGGACAATCACAACCATACAGGGAAACACACCGATGCACAAGATGTCACCAGAGAGGAGGTGCCACCAACATCCAGTCCCCCCCAGAAGAGGGCCACAGTGATGACAACAGCTCTGCACGCCTGGATCACGATGACCAACCTGCCCCATCAGTGACCTCTGGACAGTCGGTTACCCTGCCACAGTCTCATACCACCACAGAGCCTCCCCCTCAGGAAACACCAGCACAGCACCTACCCAGAGGACCCATACCACTGTCCCCAGGACACGTCAATCAGCAGTCTGTCCACCACTACAGGGACCTCATGCAACCCCACAAACACAGGACGATCATGGACCTGGGGTCAGTGGTAGTGGGCACACGGTTCAGGTGACAGTGGCATACGATAACAGGGAAGCTGGGAGGACTACTGTGCGACAGGGGGATGAAAGGCCCAAGGAACCCACTCTCCACGGGGCACTTGCAAGGATCCTGGGAGCATACCACTATTCCCAGGAGACCATGGGCAGGTACTGACCAAGTTGCAGGAGACCCAGCGGCTGCAGGTGGGACGGTACCTGGGGATCAGGGAGGAACTCAAACACATCCACACCATCCTGGTCACCATTGCAGGGGTGCTGGCTGACATGGCCAACTCCATAAAGGCAGTGGCACACCAACGGGCCCCTGACACTAGCCACACTGAAGATCAGCCCTCCACCTCTGCCGGCGCTAGTAGACAGGAGGCCCCACCACAGGACCAACAGGCCACCAGCACCCCACCAACTGCAGAAGGAGAACAACCCCGCAAACGGTCCCTGCGATCCAGGCAGAAGACAGAGAACGTTGCCAAGACCCCCGCCAGGAAATAAGACTCTCCTGAATGTCATCCTTGTGTCCCACTATGTCACCCTGTCCACCTGGAACTGCCATTGCTCCCCTTCCCATGCCCTCTTGGACAATGACTTGTGATACAAAGAGACTGGACTCTATCTGGACATTCCTCCACCATCACCCCAGCCCATTGCACATCCCCCTCCACCTCTTAGCACTTAAATAAACACTCTTGGAACAAATACAAGTATGGAGTCTGTCAATTGATTGCAATATGTATTCATTTAACAAGCTGTAAACATTTCAATACATATGCACAGTTATATATACATTGGTATGACTTGTAGTGGGCAGAGTCTTGGCCCCCCCTGGGATCACTTCAGGCCCCCCTATGGGGGCCCACCCCCCAGTTTGAAGACCTCTGGGTTAGGGTAACCAGAGTCACCTGCAAATATCGAGGGATACCTGTTAGCCACACACTCACCCTTAGGGACAATCCCATACCCATACACCAACATATACTGGGTGGGGACTATGGGCTCACCTATTTGACAAACCCGGTGCCTCTGGAGTTGAGACATCATATATGGAATGCTGCTATTCCTCAAGATAAAGGCATCATGCACAGAGCCAGGATAGGTGGCATTCACATGGGAGATGTACTGGTCCGCCAAACACACCATCTGCACATTCAAGGAGTGAAAGCTTTCTCTATTCCTGAACACTTGTTCATTTCTCTGGAGGGGGACAAATGCTACATGTGTACCTTCAATGGCACCAATGATGTTGGGGATAAGTCAGCCTTCAATGCGGCCAAATCCAACGCCTGGTGGAATACGATGTAGCTGTGCCTGTGTTTCAGCAGATGCAGAAAACACTCTGGTCAACACATTGGAGAACATTGGCTGAGACATCCCTGATGCCATGGCCACTGTTGTTTGGAAGGAACCACTTGCCAGGAAATGGAGCACTGACAGGACCTGCACTAGAGGGGGGATACCTGTGGGCTGGCGGATAGCTGAAATCAGGTCTGGCTCTAATTGGGCACACAGTTCTTGGATTGTGGTCCGATCAAGTCTGTAGGTAAGGATAATGTGCCCTTCCTCCATAGTTGCCAGGTTCACCAGGGGTCTGTACACGGGGGGATGTCTCCGTCTCCTATTCATCCTCAGCAGTTGAACACTAGGGTGGAAAACGGAGAGCAGAGGGTCATATTCACACATATGTGACAATAAAAATGCTTTTCTTCCTTTACAGAAACATTATGTGAAGTTGAAAGTCAGTTGATGAGCCAATGTCTGCTGTGACACAGTTAGGTGTCATTGCCTGTGTCCCCCTGAAATGGCGGCTGCCTGACCTGTGAGGAGAGACAAGTGGAAATGAGGCAATTTCATTGGCGTTGTGCGCCGTTGCGGTCGGCGGTCAATGACCGCCGCGCAACTTTGCAATGGTTATCATTGGGGCTTATGGGAGCCAATGGAGATTTACGCCGACGGTGACAATACGCACCACCGCGGACGTGACCACCATTTTCTATCTGTTCAATCACTTGTTACCTGACCTTCGACAGGAGAGGACCTATACTGCAAGTGCTGCTGTGACCTGTGTCTGGAAGTGACAATGGATCGAAGTCTGGAGATTGGGTCCCCGCCTTCACTTCGGAGGAATTGGAGAGACTGGTGGATGGGGTCCTACCCTAGTATACATGACTCTATGATCCTCCAGACAAACAGGTGAGTACACTGTGAGCATGATGCGTGGGCCATGAATGTATGGATTGCTGTGTGTGTAAGCCTTGTGTAGGGGGAGTTGAGGGGTCCTGGGCAGACTGCTGCATGTATGGTGGTTAATGCCTACGCGTAAGGGGATGGGAGGGATATTGTGGGACATGAGTGTAACAGTCCGAACGGTATAACTAATCCCTTATTTCTATGCATATTTTCCTGCAGGTCAGCGCCCATCAGAAAAAGGGTATTTGTCGTGCCATCGCCAAGGAGGTGCGGACCCTGGGGTCTTTGACAGGCGAAGCACCCACTGCTGCAAATGGTGGGAGGACCTGCGCCGCTGGGCAAGGAAGACGGCGAAGGCCCAGCTGGGGCTGGCCTCCCAATGAGGAAGGGGTGCCCGTCGTGCCCTGACCCGCCTGATGTTCCACATCGTGGCAGTGGCCTATCCAAAGTTGGATGGGCACTTGAAGGAATCACAGCAGCCACAAGGGGGTGAGTACAGATTCAGATTCATTACTTTGCGGGCATTAAGGTTGTACCTGTTTGGGGAATGTGAGCTGTGGGTGCACCTAGGCCAGGGCGAACTGGCAAGGTTAGGTCCCTTGTTGGTCAGGCTCTGACGCACTCCAACCCCAATAGTGTCAGTGGGCATCTACTACTGGGCAGGGTCCTGTTGGTTTCAGGTGTGCAACCAAAGGCGTTGGGCAATGTACCCCATGGGCTGGTGACTAGCATTGTAACTGGTAGTGCATGGCCTAGTGCATAGGGCTGACCCCTGTGTGTTGTGTATGCCAGCGGTAGTGTTGTTGCTGGCATTGACCAAGTGTATCCTCTGTCTCTCCCCCCATGTTTGTTTTGTCACCCTGTCCTTGTGTGCATTAGCATCATCTGGCAGAGGAGCAGAGGCACCAGCGACGGAGGGATCTGCATCCCACATGGGCCTGGAGTCCAAATCCACCGACGGTGAGGGCACAAGTGGGACGGAGGGCGAGGGGAGCACCACGACGGAGACAGGAGGGGACACTATAGACAGCGACTCCTCCTCCGATGGAAGCTCCCTGGCAGTGGCGGACACCTCTGTGCCCACCTCAACAACAGGTACAGCTGCCACCCATGTACCAGCACCGCCCTCGCAGAAGCCCCTCAGCGTGTTTCCTGTGCCTGCTCACCCAGGCGGGTGGGAATCTCCTTCGCCCCAGGCACTTCAGGCCCTGCCCCAGTCAGCCCTGCTGCCCTCAGTGAGGAGGCTATTGACCTCCTGAGATCCCTCACTGTTGGGTAGTCAACCATACTGAATGCCATCCAGAGTGTTGAGAGGCATTTGCAACAAACAAATGCATACCTGGAGGGCATTCACTCTGGCTTGGCTGCCCAACAGACAGCATTTCTGGCTCTGGCCTCCGCACTGATGGCAGCCATTGTTCCTGTCTCCAGTCACCCCCCTCCAACTTCCTCTACCCAGTCCCAATCCCCTCAACCCCAACCTAACCCAAGCACACCTTCAGACCAGCATTCACCCAAATCAACACACAGAAGTGGCTCAGGCAAACACAAGCACCGCACATCATCACAAAGGCACTCACACAAATACCATCCAGAAGCAGACACACCAACATCCACTGCCTCCACTGTGTCCCCCTCCTCCTCCTTGTCCACATCCCTCCCAGTAGCATCTCCACTCACACCTGCATGCACTACCTCCTCATCCACTACTTCCATCACCAGTACGCCTATCACTACATGCCCCTCACTGGCAGTCACCACCCCCACATCCATGCACACGTCCCCTGTGTCCTCTCCCACTGTGTCTGTGACCCCTCCTCCCATAGTACACAAACACAAGCACACACCCACCCAACAGCCATCTACCTCACCACAGCATCCAGCTCATGCACCTGCACCCAAACACAGCAGACTGACCCCTCCTATAACCACTCCCTCTTTCTCCACTCCCAAACCTTCACCCTCTTCCCCCCACCAGTGTTCCTAAGAAGATTTTCCTCGCCACCCTTGACCTCTTCGCTACCCCTCCCCCGTTCTTCACTTCTGGCTAGGTTGGCCAGAACACAGCCCAGCACCTCAGCCACCAAGTCCACATCTGCTGTGGTTTCTGCAGTTCTGAGAGGCTCTAAGGAGGCACCCGTCAGCCCAGCCAGTGTGCCACCAACACCTGCCAAGGCCAAGAAGGTTCCGCCACCAGGAAAGGGCAAAAAGAGGAGAGCATCCAGCAAGGAAAAGGAGGCACAACCAGCCAGCAAGGCCAGGGCAAAGACTCCAGCTGGCAGAAGCAAGAAGGCACCACCATCTGCCAAGGGCAAGAAGGGGCACAGAACACCAGACAGAGCACTTTGGCCGTCCGAGGCTGCAGGGAAAGGGCTGGAGCCTCCCCCCTCCACTGGCATCCCCACCACCTGCACCACGGGCAGCACCGCCACCTAGACCGCGGCCAGCAGCTCCGCAAGCACAGCTGCCATCACCGCCGCAAGCAGCACCACCACCAGCAGCAGCAGCCCCAGTGGGCAGCCGTCCGAGGATGCAGGGAAGGGCTGTAGCCTCTCCCCTCCACTGGCAACACTGACACCTGCACCCACTGTACAGCCGTCTCCGCTGGCAGATGGACTGTAGTCCTGCATCCATGGTGTGTCATGCATCCTGCCCACAGAAAATCATGGGGATCTGACACCCAGGTGAGTGACTGTGACCTTGCACACCCCATGTGCTGCATCACTGGGCACAAAGCCCCCTCCAGAACCAGTGGAGAAGCCATTCACTTGAGAGACTGCGGCTTTGCACTCCCCAGGACCAAGCAGTGGGCAAACCACCCACTTGAGAGACTGTGGCTTTGCACTCCCCAGGAACAAGCAGTGGGCAAACCACCCACTTGAGAAACTTGAGAGACTGTGGCTTTGCACTCCCCAGGACCAAGCAGTGGGCAAACCACCCACTTGAGTGACTTGAGAGACTGTGGCTTTGCTCTCCCCAGGACCAAGCAGTGGGCAAACCACCTACTTGAGAGACTGTGGCCTTGGACTCCCCAGGACCAAGCAGTGGGCAAACCACCCACTTGAGAGACTGTGGCTTTGCACTCCCCAATGCCAAGCAATGGGCATGGAGCCCACTCCAGGAGCAGTGGCGTTGTACCATCTTCCGGCTGAGGTGCCCCCCCAGCCCGTCCCCCTGAGGTGGTTATGTGTTTTCAACCTGATGCCCCTGCAGTGTTCTCGCCGTATTGAGGCTGGAGTCAAGTATGGGCTTGGCCTATGTGTTTTGGCCCAGTGGGCCACAGACATTTTGAGTGGACTTTGTCCCGCTTTTTGTAAATATTGTATATTTTGTAAATACTGTTTTTGAATTCTAAACTTTTTTCTAACTATTTCTAATATAGCACTCATTTGACGCCATTCCTTTTGTCCTTGCGTTATTCCTGAGGGTTACGGGGTGTATATGTAATGTTGTTGCATGTGTTTGTCTGTATGGTGTTGGGGGTGGGAGGGTTGCGTGTTGTGTGTGTGTCACTCTCTTTTTCCTCCCCCCTCCCCTGTGTGCTATGTGCGGTACTCACCGTGGTCGTCGTCGCCGGCATTGGTACTCCTGGTATATGAGCAGATACATCCAGCATGGGAAAGACGTGCAGCTCGGGCTCCATGGCATCCTGGTTCTTCCTTGAGTGCCGAGAGGTGAGTCGTTTCCCTTCAGAACACTGTTTCTGCTGTACTTTTGATGGCGTTGGTACCGCCCCGAAAAAGGTGGCGGATAGGCCTCTTGTAATACAGTGGGCGGAACCTTGTCTTCCGCCTGATTGTTGGCGGTTACCACCTCGGTGTTTGTTGCAACAGCCATGGCGGTCGGAGTGTTAAAGTGGCTGTCTGTGTTGACGGTTTTCGCCGTAGTCATGATAATTTTTTTTTACGCCTGGCATGTTGGCGGTGTTACCGCCACTTTATCACCGACCGCCAGAGTTGTAATGAGGGCCTTAGTCTTTTCTTGAAGATGTCCGTTACTGGGATGAAGGCACAAGTCAAATCCGACCTTCCAGGAGCCCTCATCGGATACGTGTCACAGGAGACCTTGGTCAAGGATTCTATGTTTGGACTTATATGATTTTTTTATGATGGAAATCTTCATCTGGGATGAACTTGAAATTGAAGCCGACTTCCTTGGAGCTTTTTTCGGATATGCTGTGCGGGAAGCCTCAGTCAACTTTTTACATTTGGACTTAGAAACATTTTTGGAGCTTTTTCTCTCCGACCTCGGATGACCCTATACAGCAAGCTGATTTTGAGTCAACGTCATCTGATTGCCTTTCCATGAGCCCTCAGTGATATCCTGGAAGTCTGGGGCTAGTAGCTTTTCAGCAGGACGAACGTGCAAGCCATGCCAGGTCGCAGTCAACGTAAGCTGGCTTGACTCACGACGTTTGGTTGGTCCACTAATGGAGCTTTTTTACAAAGTTATTCCAAACTTCTCCAAACTTCTGGATCCTCTTCCAGAAGGTCTTTGAAGGTCCTTTAGGAGTCCACAGCTCACCCCAAGGTTCCAGAAGCTCTGAGTTGCTCCTTTGAGGGTTAGGACTCCAACTCCCAGAACACACCTGGCTCAAATCTAAAAATGACCACTGGTCAGCTGGCCAGTTTATTCAGGGCTTGATGCAGGGGACTCTATTCAGCTATTTTCTACCTGTAGGAAACAGGGAGTCCCTTCTTGAAGCAGCAGAAGACAGGCAAAGTCCTTTTAGTGATGAAGCCCAAGTGTGCAGCTGGTGCAGTCCTTCTGAGTGCAGTCTCCCAGTACAGGGCAGGCATCCAGCGGGGCAGTCCTTCTTCTTGCCTTGTTCATGTAGGGATCTGAGGTGGGGTGCAGCTCTGCTAATGTTATCATTGCTCCTAGGGTGGAAAGCACTGGGGCTCCCAAAGACAGTAACCACAGCAGCAGAATGACGTAAGGACACAGGAAAGTAATAGAGAAAGACAGGGAGGAGTAGGAAGAGGTAGGATGGGTCTTCCGAGAAGGGATCAGCAGGCACCCTCACAAAATGTGCAGCTGCCAGCAGTGCCCGAAGTGCAGCAGGGACTGCCTCAGCAGAACTGCCAAGCATCACCCAAAGCGACCAAGGAGGTGTAGTTGTGAGGAGAAGAATTCCTTTCCAGGTGAACCTTGTTGGATTGTAAACACAATGAGGCTTTCCACAGAGCATTTCTATGTGTCCACCCTTGTCAGTAATGCAAAGGCCAGATGAGGAACCCACTGTGATGGTAGCTATAAATGAGAAGAGGTATGCATTTCTCAGATTCAGGCGCAATGAAAAAATGCATTAGAGAGGGAAGCCTTCCGATTTCCAATAGATCAATGGACACACAGCGATTCTCTGTGGAAGTTATAGGGGTTCCTTCTACCAAACCAGTAGAGATGGAAGTAGGAGGAAGGCACATTGATGGATGTTTACTGTTCTCTCCAGCTGCCCCAGCAAATTTATTAGGAAGAGATCTGATGCCCAAATCAAAAATAACCATTCATTTTGAACCATTTTGAGCATGATTTGTTCCATACCTGCAATCCCACCTTCCAGAATCATGGCACTAACAGTAGATTCCTCCAACAAAGACCAAGTTAGAGCACAACCCACTGACATGGAGGCATGTACTATACCAGTATAGACCATCAAAGCAGAGATGCCAGAATTGCTAGGAAAGAAGGTTCAATTGCCCTAAGAATTCATTTTTTGACAAAAGGGACAGGACTCTGGGCTGTTGGATGCTGAGGTGATAGAGGCTTTGGAATTAACACCGACTTATGACACTCTAACAGCCAGTGACTATAATAATGTATTGTGGGCATGTTTCACCTTCCTTGATCAAGGAGAGATGGTTTGAGAAATACTGGAGGACCAACTGTTTGATGCCCACACCAAGAAGAGCTTTTGATTCAGCAAAAGAAGTACCAGACATCTTGTGAACTAAGAGTCTCCATGATATTGGCCGCACCTGCACTGCTGCATCATTGTGAATTACATTGAAGGAAGGTGCCCCTGGAGGCAGATAGCGACATTGCCCTTACTATGCAGGCATTGCTAGAACAGAGCAGTACTTGGCACATGGGTCAAGACCTGCGCCCTTTGATTGACATAGTTTTGCCAGACTTCAGAATTGTCCCTGACCCCTCCATCGTCTTGACAAATATTCCCCAGGATGGCAGGTATTTATCAGTTATTGATCTTAAGAATGCCTTTTTCAGCATCCTTCTCCATTCAGACAGCCACTATCTGACAGCATTCTCATATTGGGGGACAGGACTCATATTATCCTTTGCCCCAAGGATATTGTGAGTTCCCCAGCACGTTCAACAGAGGAACAAAACATGATCTGTAAAATTTTCAATGTGATAGCACTCTGTTGCAATATGTTGATGACTTATTGATTTGTGGTCCCACTGAGCAATAATGCAGAAAAACACTTTGGGGCTCATTATGACATTGGCTGCAAATATTGCCTTCTGCTGCGGTGACAGCGCCAACATACCGCTACAGCGGCTACCATTTGTCTGCTATATTATGAGCACTGCCTGACTTCTGCCACAATAAGGGTGGAAATCTGGCAGTGCTCATGTGGTGGATGGTGGTAAGCTGGCGCTGCTAACACCAGCATTCCCTGCCAGAAGGACTCCGCCAACCGTATTATAACCAGTAATACGGCATGGCGGTGTTCTGCAAGCAGTGTGCTGCTGGCAGTGGCAGCGCCCCTTCCCGTACCCTGCCGGACGACCTCCTCGCCGGACATGGTAAGTCGGGCATCTGACAGGGGAGGGGGTGGGTGGGTGTTGGGTGTTGTGTGTGTCTGAGTGTGTGCATGAATGTGTGAGTGTATGTGTGAATACGTCTGTGTGTGTTGTATTGTTTGTGTGGTTCTATGCATGGGAGTGAATGCGTGTAAGAATAGTGGAGTGAGTGCGTGTCTGCATGTCAATGTGATTGTGTGGAAGAACAATTATTGTGTGAGTATGTCTAGAAGTATGTGTGTATGAATGAGTGTATGCCAGTGTGTTTATGAATGCGTGTGTGCCAGAGTGTGTATGAATGAATGTCTGCCAGTGTAAGTGAATGGGTCTGTGCATGGTGCATGTGGGTGTGGGTGTCTGTGTGCATGTATGCGGGAGGTGTGGGGTGAGGGGTGCTGTGACTGTATTGGGGGTGGGTGAGGGCGGTATGTGTGTGTATGTGTGGCTGTGGGGGGTGGGGTCAGTTGTGTTGTGTGTGCGTGTGTGTGTGTGTAGGGGTATGAGGGTGAATGTATCAGAGAGGGTGGGGTGAGTGAGTGGATCGAGTGGGTGGGAGGGTGAGTTTTGATGGAGGAGATGTGGGGGGCATCAGGTGGGTGTTGGGGTGGGAGAGCCACCTATCGGTGGTAGGGAAGGAATTACCTGTCACCAGTAGGTCCTACCACCATGGTTTTTCGTGGCATTGCTAACGCCACGAAAACCATGGTGGTAGGCAGGCTCATAATGCCGTGGGCGGTATCATTTCGGCCGCCAGGCTGGAGATAGACATCCGGAGAAGTGGCAGATTAGCTGCAGGAAACCCGCCAATCTTATAATGTGGTGGTATGTACTGCCAGCCTGTTGGCGGTAATACCGCCACATTAACACTGGCGGTCGCAAGACCGCCAGGGTCATAATGAGGGCCTTTATCTCGTCTGACCAGTCTTTTCCAGAAAGGATACAAAGTGAAGAGGGAGAAAATTCAGTACTGCCAGGAAGACGTCTAGTATTTAAGACAATTAATGTTGGCGCCTGGTAGCCGTGTAACAACTTAAAGGGCAGCCTACATCTGCAAAATGACAGAGCTAGAAACTGTCAAAGGAATGCAGAATTTTCAGGGTCTATGCAGAGCATGCAGTATTTGCTATTATTCAGAAGGCCAAGACGACCCTGACTACTCAGAGAGTGCCAGGATATGAGGTGATGCTGTCACTACCATCTTTGAAGGTTGTGAAGTGCCATACAGTGAATCCTGAGTCATTCTTTTCCTACCCAATATTGAACCCTGAGGAGGATGCGCATGACTGTGCAACACATAAGCCCAATTAATGCACTCAAGCCACAGAGGACCCTATACTTTGGGTATTGTCTACTTTGTTGATGGTTCCTCCACGATTGGCTAAGAGACAGGAATTAGACACACAGTGGCAGCAGTAGTCAAGGCTCAGCAGCACGGTTCCTCTGATACACTATAGGTCATAGAACAATTGACAGCACCAGCACATCATTCCACACAGGCAGCAGAACTATCAGTATTAATAGCATCCCTTAGGTTAAGAGCAGGAGAAGTAATTACCATATATTTAGATTCAGCATATATAACAACCAATGTGCACCCAACCATCATGAGATGGAGCAGGAGAGGTGTGAAAAACCCACCTACCAGCCTGTCTCCTTACCTGGTCAGCATGTCAAATGTCTGTCTTCTCTATGCCGGCATCAGGAAGAATGACAGGGCAATGGAAAAGAGGTAGGCTGGGCCAACCAACAAAAATACAACAGTAACAAATTACTTATCTCAACCGGAGGAGGAGGGCAGCAAGATTAAAAAGAAAGCTGATTTGCCAGGATTGGGGGAAGCAGGAGGTGACAAGGCAAGAGATGAGGAGAGAGAAAAATTGAGATGCTGACAAAGAGAGAGAGGAGAGAGAAAAGTAGAGATGCAGACACCGGGAAGGAGGAGAAGGAAATCTAGCAACGTGAGGGAACAACAGAGAAGCCTGAGGTCAGTGCCATGGAGGGAGAGAGGAATCAACAGGACAGCAGCAATGCAGAGGGGGAGACCAAGGTGTGGTTTGTTGCAGAATGGTGGACACCACCAGAGACTCCATTGCAGGCTCCAAACAGAGTAGACCCATTTCTAACATTTTCTTTTCCCTTTTCTTTTCCCTCACTTACTTGTGTGCCTCTTGATAATTCTGGCACTCTCCACAACTCATCACTAGGGGCCAGATGTAGCACAAAAAAATTTTGCGACTTGCAATTTGCGAGTCATTCCGACTCGCAAATTGCAACTCACAAAATTGTATGCAGAAAGGTGTCTCAGACACCTTCTGCGACTCGCTTTGGGGTCGCAAAGACCCACCTCATGAATATTAATGAGGTGGGTCGCAAATTGCGACCCCATAGCGAGTCCCTGCACTCACAGGGATGGTGACCTGCTGGAGACAGCAGACCTCCATGTCTGTGACTGCTTTTTTTAATAAAGCAGTTTTTTTTATTTTTTATTGCAGCCCGTTTTCCTTAAAGGAAAACGAGTTGCAATTCAAAAAAATAATGAACCCATTTGGTTTCATTTTTTCAGAGTAGGCAGTGGTCCATTGGACCACTGCCTGCTCTGAAAAAGTATTTTCAGCGACATTCACAAAGGGGAAGGGGTCCCATGGGGACCCTTTCCCGTTTGCGAATGCGCTACCACCGACTTTAAGTGGGTGGCAATTGCGAGTTGGTTTGCGACCGCATTCGCAGTCACAAAGCAACTCAGCATGGCGATGCAGTCACAAATAGAAAGGGACCACCCCTTCCTATTTGCATATCGCATCCTCAAATTGCCAGTCGGTACCGACTCGCAATTTGAGGATGAGCATCGCGTTCGGCCTTTTGCATGACGCAAACTGCGTTTTTTGCAGTTTGCGACATGCAAAATGCTTCCTACATTTGGCCCTTGGTTCCTAGAAATGAGAAAAGAGACATACATTTTTTTCTCTCTTTTTCAAGCAGTGATTTTGTGATGGGAGAAAAAGGAGTGGAATAAAACCCCGTGCTCACCGCATTGTACGTGTTTATATTTTTATTTAGGAGACTGGCGGAAGCACCTCCCTTCAAGCAACTTGTAAAGAGAATGAGGGAGTCATTACTTCGCTGGTCAAGACCACGAAGCCGTGTGTCAGGAATAAGGCTGTGCGCGGGCCAGGAACCACCCTGACCTCTGCTTCGTGTCTTTGCAGCACATCATGCGCATCGCTTGTCAACCCCGCTTGCTCCAGAAGTGGTCATCAGCATCACCTGCCATGTGGTAAAGCTCATGTAGCTGCAGGGTCAGGACATTGGTGGACAAGATGCACTTATCAATACCATTCTATGAATGGACTACAACTCCCAAGTTTTTAGAGGCAGCGGCCATCTTGGGGTGTGGCAGGCCTATAAAGCCCCGCCACACCCAAGCACATTGCTCACTATTTTGAAGACTTCGGTGGGGTTGGATCTCGTGGGGAGTTCCTCTGAAGAAAGCAAATTTCCTGCATAGCAGAGTGGCAGCATGTCAGAGTATCCTTGTTTTCATGGAGAATTAAAAAACAAGTAGGTCGTACTCGTATTGGTAAGGTCTTGATGAGTCAAATCTTGAAGGGGGTTCTTTACTCCCAAAAGTAAAGTGGCCCTTAGCAAAACAAGCAAAATGCTTTAGACCAAAAGTAAAGCGCTCCTGGCACGACGATCAATGCGCTTCAGGCCAAATGAGGAAAGCGTCCTTGATATGATGATCAAAGCTCTTCAGGCCACGCAAGTAAAGCACCCCTTATCACAACGAGCAAAGCGCTTCAGGATAAATGAGTAAAGCGCCCTTGGCACGATAATCAAAGCGCTTCAGGCCACATGAGTAAAGCGCCCTTGGCACGACAATCAAAGCGCTTCAGGCCAAACGAGGAAAGCGCCCTTGGCAACAAATCGTTATGTCAAACATTTCCGAACTCTAGCGCAACTAACTGTACAGGGAAAACGTCATAATGTACAAGTTCTAATTGATTCAGGGGTAACAGGAAATTTTGTGGACCAACAAACTGCACTAGACTTGCAAATACCCGGTGTCAAGAAAAGGGTTCCTGAAGTTATTTATGCAGTCGATTGTAGTGAATTGGCAGGAGGCCCCGTTACTATGCAAACCCCATGAATGCAAATGATTTGCAAAAATGATCGGAATCTGAACCACTGTGAGATGATTTGCTTCGATATAATCCAAGCACCCCAATATGGTTTTATCTTAGGAATGCCGTGGTTAATGTTACACAAACCATGCATAGACTGGTGTAACCAGGTTTTGCATTTTTCTTCTTCCTCTTGTTTAAAAAACTGTCTTCAACCAAGAAGAGACAAAGAAGAGAATCCTCAACACTCTATTGCTACTGCAGCAGAGAAGGAAATTGATCTGCCACAACAGTATTCAGAATATACTGATGTTTTCTGTGAAAAGAAAGCAAGCTCATTACCACCTCACAGGTTGTACGACTGCCAGATCGATTTTGGACCCGGCGTCAATATACCAAATTGTAGAATCTATGCATTATCGGAGAAAGAAAACCAATTCCTACGAGAATACCTTGATCAGTGCTTAGCCAACAAGCTAATTAGGCCTTCAGGATCTCCTGCGGCTTCTCCGCTGTTTTTCGTACCCGAAGCGAATGGCAAATTGAGACCTTGTATTGACTTTAGAGCGATAAACAATATCACTGTTAGAAATAAATACCCACTACCCCTCATACCAGTCTTATTAGATCAGGTAAAATCAGCAGTTATTTACACCAAACTTGATTTTCGAGGTGCTTATCACCTAGTTCGAATTCAAGAGGGAGATGAGTGGAAAACGGCTTTTAAAATACATTATGGTCTCTTTGATTATCCAGTGATACCATTTGGTCTATGTAATGCCCCAGCAGCTTTTCAATATTTCCTAAACGATGTTCTGAGAGAATAGCTAGACATCTTTGTCATCGTGTATATTGACGATATATTGATCTATTCAAACTGTTACAAACTCTACGAAACCATAATTTGTTTTGCAAATTAAGTAAATGCGAATTTCATACAAAAGAAGTTGAATTTTTGGGAGTCATTTTAACACCTGACGGCACGCAAATGACTGAGAGAAAAATTCAGGCTGTAGTAAAATGGGCCACACCTAAATCAGTACGTGACATTCAATGTTTTTTGGGCTTTGCAAATTTTTACCAACTCTTCATCCATCACTTCTCCCAAAAGGTAGCACCAATCACCAAATTGCTAAGGAAAAAGGCCGTCTTCAACTGGTCCCAAAAGACAGGGAAGGCATTTCAAGATTTAAAAAAGGCTTTTACTTCAGCTCACATTCTAGCTCATGCCAATGTGGAGGAACCATTACTTGTCGAAGCCGAAGCATCCAATTTCGCTGTTAGGGCAATCCTTTCCAAACATCACCTAGAAACTGGACAATTGCATCCCATAGCATAAGTGTCACAAAAACTGAATGAAGCAGAAAAGAATTACACCATTGCGGAAAAAGAATTACTAGCAATCCGCAATGCTTTCAAAGAATGGAGACATTGGGCCTGATTACAACTTTGGATGAGGTGTTAATCCGTCCCAAATGTGACGGATATACCACCAGCTGTATTACGAGTTCCATAGCATATAATGGACTTGTAATACGGCTGGTGGTATATCCGTCAATTTACCGTCACTTTTGGGACGGATTAACACCTCCTCCAAAGTTGTAATCAGGCCCATTATCTGTTGGGAGCAAAAACACACCATAACTGTATACTCTGACCATAGAAATTTACAATTTATGAGCTCTGCCAGACTACTAACTCCCAGGCAACTGAGATGGATGTTATTCTTTGCAGAATTTGATTTCATAGTGACTTTTAGACCAGGAGTAGATAATCGGAAGGCCGATGCATTGTCTAGGCAAAATTCTTCAATCACACATACTGAACAAAAACCCATGCCTATTATAACGCCTTCAAAAGTGTTGTGTTTAATAGCGGCCGAAAAATTATTTGATCTCATTCGTAATCATTTTCATATCACCAAGTGGCAAGAGTAGTTACAAACAAGACATCAAAAGGTCCATTCAAGAAGGCCTACCTCTACACAAACCTCAAGTGTTTCTGCCTACTGAAGAGTTCAGAGAGACAGCTTTTCATTGGTTGCATATTCATCCTCTGGTAGGTCATTCAGGTCCTCAAAAAACACTAGAATTAATGCAAAGTTTTTTTGTTGGTGGCATACAGTTGTTTATGACTTAAAGCAAATGTTGCAATCATGCGAAGTATTTGCAAGATGCAAAAGTGAACATAGCAAGCCTAAGGGTCTATTGATACCTCTACCCATTCCCAATCATCCATGGGAACATATGTCTATGGATTTTATTACTGGTCTTCCCCAAGTAAGGCAATATTCAACCATTTTAGTGGTGGTAGATAGTCTTACCAAATATGCTCATTTCATTGCATGTAAAGGTCTCCCAACATCCGACACTTTAGCAACTATCATCTTAGAAAACATTGTTCGCCTTCATGGACTTCCAAGAATCATCTTCTCTGATAGAGAAACACAATTTTCTGCACGTTTGTGGCAGCAATGGTGCAAGGCTTTACGAATTGATTCAACCTTATCCACTAGTTATCATCCACAAACTGATGGTCAAACAGAGAGACTGAACCAAACTCTAAAACAATATATACGATGTTATGCAACAAAGTTTCCAAAAACCTGGCTGGATCTCCTGTGGCTTGCAGAACTGGCGTATAACAACTCTCATCACTCTTCAATAAACTCAACTCCCTTCCATGGTTTATGTTGACGTCATCCATACATTTTGCCAGTTACGCTACCTGCTTCTACACAAACCACTCTAGCAGTTTTGGATATGCTAACACATATGAAAAAAATACATTCACAACTACAAGCAAATCTACACCAGACAAAAACAAAATATAAAATGCAGTATGACAAAAAACACCAGCCTGGCCCTCAGTATACAGACAAAGATAGAGTTTGGTTATCCACGAAAAGCTTTGTATTAAAAAATAAAAACATGTTTCATCCAAAATTCAGAGGGCCCTATGAAGTTCTGCGACAAGTGAACCCAGTAACATATCAACTAAAATTGCCATTGTCCTTGAAAATCCATCCAGTGTTTCACACTTCACTTCTTAAACCTGCTTCGCCCTCCAGTGTCACACAACCTGCTCCTCTACTAGTCCAAGGTCATTGGGAGTATGAGGTGTGAGCTATTTTAGACTCCCGATATCGTGGGTCTTCCCTTTGGTATTTAGTGTCCTGGAAGAGATACGGACCGGAAAACGACTCATGGGAACCTGCACGGCATGTCCATGCACCATGTTTGGTGTTTCGCTTTCATCTCCTCCACCCTGATAAGCCGGGTTCTGGGCCGTGCTTGGGCGAGGGGTGTAATGTCAGGAATAAGGCTGTGCACGGTCCAGGACCCGCCCTGACCTCTGCTTTGCGTCTTTGCGGAGCGTCATCCCTGCTTGCTCCCGAAGTGGTCATCAGCGCCGCCTGCCATGTGGTAAAGCTGATGTAGCTGCAGGGTCAAGACATTGGTGGACAAGAGGCACTTATCATTACCATTCTATGAATGGACTACAACTCCCAAGTTTTTAGAGGCAGCGGCCATCTTGGGGTGTGGCAGGCCTATAAAGCCCAGCCACACCCAAGCACATGGCTCACTATTTTGAAGACTTCGGTACGGTTGGACCTCATGGGGAGTTTCTCTGAAGAAAGCGGATTTCCTGCATGGCAGAGTGGCAGCATGTCAGAGTATCCTTGTGTCCATGGTGAATTCAAAAACGTGTAGGGTGTACTCGTATCAGTAAGCTCTTGATGAGTCAAATCTTGAAGGGGGCTGTTTACTCCCAAAAGTAAAGCACCCCTTAGCAAAACAAGCAAAATGCTTTAGACCAAAAGTAATGCGCTCCTGGCACGACAATCAAAGCGCTTTAGGCCAAACGAGTAAAGCGTCCTTGGCACAACAATCAAAGAGCTTCAGGCCACACGAGTAAAGCGCCCCTTATCACAACGAGCAAAGCGCTTCAGGCTAAACGAGTAAAGCGCCCTTGACACGATAATCAAAGCGCTTCAGGCCACAGGAGGAAAGCACCCTTGGCACGACAATCAAAGCGCTTCAGGCCCCACGAGTAAAGCGCCCTTGGCACGGCAATCAAAGCGCTTCAGGCCACAGGAGTAAAACGCCCTTGGCACGACAATCAAAACGCTTCAGGCCACACGAGGAAAGCGCCCTTGGCACGACAATCAAAGCGCTTTAGGCAAAACAAGTAGAAGCGCCCCTGGCATAATGAGTAAAGCACTTCATGCATGACGATCAAAGCGCTTCAAGTCAATTAGTAAAACTTTTCAGGCCTCAGTTGCAAATGTGAAAGCACTTGAGAAAAGCAAGCTGTAGTTTAATTGTTTTTTGGGAAGTACAATATGTGAGATACATATTTAAATCTTTGTGCATTTCTAGGCTGAGATCAAACGTTTATGTTATGAAAGCATAATTGTTACATTGTTAATATTCAGAGTATGATCATAGTCCAAAGCTCTTGCCATCTTTAGGTACAGAGATTGCAGTTTGTTCTTGTTCCATGATTCAAAGAAGGGGCTACGCCCAGTTCACAAAGGGTCTCAATCTGATATCACGGAGATGCCTTTGTTCCAGAATCTATTGGTTAGTTTATACTGTTATCAAAGAGTATATGCATATTTGTCCTAACCATTTTCTTTTCAGATCTCTCTCCCTGCAGTTCCCTACCCTAATTCCCTTCCACCCGCCTGGCTTCATTAATACTCTGCGCTCTGATAGCTTTCTGAGTTGATGACGCCGGGAGGTGGGCCTTTTGGTCAGCAGCGTGCAGATCCCGAGGAAA
This sequence comes from Pleurodeles waltl, assembly GCF_031143425.1. NCBI lineage: Eukaryota > Metazoa > Chordata > Amphibia > Caudata > Salamandridae > Pleurodeles > Pleurodeles waltl. The sequence continues at coordinate 10,745,955 of NC_090443.1, read as the reverse complement.
GGGCACTGTGGTCCTCACTCCATATCGATTACACTGGTGTTTGTTTATGTGGTTCGCCTGTATAGTCATAGCAATATCCAAGGACTCAAAATAAAAGGCAAAATTCACTGTACAATAAAGCCTCTGAAGCCATTGTTCTGCTCTAGTTTCCCACAAGTGGTATCAGAAGTGGCACTTGAGGAAATGTAGGCTTAGATATCCAAAATGACAGAAGGGAACCAACAATTAGAAAAGGTCATAGAACGCTTCATGTCTGGGGCCACAGAAGATAGGAAGACCTTCCAAACAGCAATAATGGGACAAGCAAAAAAAAATGGAAAAAGTGGTCCAGTCACAGGGCAAACCAATCAGGAGGCTGGCTGATGTGTTGAGCCAACAAGGACATACAGCTCTTTCCTTGGTTGTCCAAGTATGTGTGGGGAGGACTATGATTTTTTTTCAATAACTTTGAATGCTTAGCCCAAGCTGCTGCAGGGCCTACAGAGAGATGGGGGTCAATATTTAGATCCCTTCTTTACTGGGAACCTACAAACCGCCTACCAAGCTGCTAATCCCAGAGGAATGACCCCTTAGGAGAATATCAAAAGAACATCCTGGAGCGGTTAGGGGTTGACAGAGAAATATTGACAAATTAAGGAAGGGCTCCACAAACTTCCTCAAGCCCTCTACTATACGGTTAAAGACATGATCGACCGGTGGCTCCGTCTGGAGACTTCCTCCAAAGATGAAATCATGGAGAAAATATATTTAGAGCAGTTCTTGTCTTCTTTACACCCTTCTATACAAAAATGGGTTAGGCAAAACAATAACCTCACCCTGGAGACCGCAATGGAAATTGCAAGTGCATATAGTTGAGCTCAAGACCTCAACAAAGAGAGAAAGGAGAGCGGTTGGAAGAACAAGACACCTAGTAAACCCCAGGATCCCTGAAACTCAGAAGTCATTCCGTTAGTGGTCAGACCTAGTCCACAGACCCTACAACCCAGGCCCCAGTGTTTCCAATGTGGTGGGATTGGACATATTGCCCGAGTATGTCCCCAGAAGGAAAAGCCCACGGAGATCAGCATGTTGCAATTGTCATATTATACCACCACTAGAGACAAGCCGAACTATTGGTATACCATGAAGGTCAATGGGGATCCTGTTGAGGCTCTTTTAGACACTGCATTTCATCAGAGTGTTATGAGGCCTCAAACCATCCCAGGATGGTCTCCAGAACTGAAAGATGTCATTAATATCCAATGTACGCACGGAGATAAGAAGAAGTACACTCTCACCACTGTCAACATACAAAACAAACAAGACCCTGTGGTACTGTTAAAACTAGAGTTTATACTCAGCTACCTGAGCCCCTTAATGTAGGCACCGATTTCCCCAATCTTGAGTCCTTAGTTCAGGAAAGATGGAGAGATGGAGAGGCATGGTGGAAAAAACTCCCTTTTCCCAAGTTGAAGATACAGAATGGCCTCTCCACAAACCAAAAGGTAGAAAACAGAGGAGGGTAGACAAACAGAAAATATTACAAAGGCCACATTATACGTGCTCCAGGTATAATGTATGCAAGGGGGCATTCCCACACCGGGAGGCTGCAAAAAATGACGCAGTGATATCTACAAGATTTCACTGCAACATTTTTACCACTACTTTGAATGCCTGCTCCTGGCAGGCCTTAAAGTGATGGGAAAATAGTAGAGTATGGGACTCCCAACCACTTCCTGCACTTGACCACAATATACAGCTTAATCGATCTGAACTCCTTCTTCTTCTGAATTCACTCTGAGAGGATCAGACCCTGTTTTTTCAGGAGGACACGGAACTTTGCACGTGTGTGGCTTGCATGAATCCATTTCAATAGACCAGCACACTTCACAGCTGTTGTTGTCACCAAGATGAGTTAATATGGTCCTTTCCACCTTAGCTCTAGGTAAGTCTTCCTCACGTGCTTTTTAAAAGAACCCACTCACCAGCCTTCAAGCCATGGAACTCTTCCTAATCTGTTTGAATTGTTGCTGCTTCAACCTGTTGAGATCAAGAGCGAACCACATCAGCCAGACCTTTGCAATAATCCAGCACTAGGTCATCTGTTATGTTCCGAAGTGTATTTTCAGGTACTTCTCGTAACCTCATTGCACACCCCAGATGGATTTCATTCGGTGACAGTCCTGTCTTCCTGTCAGGTGGTGCTTTGCACGCTTATCAGGACAAGTGGTAATGCATCAAGCCGCTTCAATGTTGTAGAGGCACAAACCTTTGCCAATCGAATGTTCCATTAATTTGTTCCACCAATCCAGAAGCCTCTGGTCTGTAACTGCAGTACAATTTTTGCTCAGTGTTCAATGTTGCACTCAATAATTTTATGATCTCATTATTAAAATTAGTTCCTCAATCTGATTCCAAAGAAGTTGGGTAGCCAAACCTTGGTATTAGTTCCATGAGCAGCAGCTTGGCTACAGTAAGACTGTCAGTCCTAGTGTTGGATAGGCTTCTATCCAATGGGAAAATACACACCCAATTACCAGCACATACTTCAATCCATTACAAGCGGGTATCTCAATAAAATCAAGCCGCATTCTGTTAAATGGACCTCCTGATCTGCCTATGTGATCAAATTAACCACAGTGTGTTTTCCTATATTCATTTGCTGTCATGTAGCACATCTGTGACATATCGCTTCTGCAGTTAACCTAAATCTGGGGTTGTACCATGTATGTTTAAATGTGCGAATCATTTCATCTCTGCTGAGATGAACTTGACCATTCTAGTACCAAGCCGTAGAGGTCAACAAACAATCTGGCAATACAACTTTCCATTCATTTGATGTCCAGGCATCATCTTCCTCCCTCTGTGCATAACCTGCTCTACTCCAACTTCTGTGTTCTTCCTCTGTTGCCTCTTCCTGCAATCTTTTAATTTCATCCCAGGGATCAACCACAGACATTAGAAAGCTTTGATTTGTCTCACCGGTGTCACTTCCACCACCTTACTTTTCATTGAAAGTGACGCAATGGAGTGTGCAATATCTGGCAATTTGGTCAGGATAGGTATTGCCTACCAAACATAGTCATGTGATCTCTGATGGGCTGTACACTTTACAACTGCAATATTCTCAGGTAACTGCAATTCATTTAATAAGCTGTGAATTCTATCACCATTTCCAATGGGTGATCCTAAATAGGTCATAAAACCTTGCTGGTGCCATAGCTGCCCAAAGTTGTGGACAACACCAAATCCATATTGGCTACCTGTAAATATTGTCACTTTAAGCTGCTCAGATATGCAGCATGCTCATACAGAAATGACTCCATGAAGCCAGCCATGCTTCCACTACTCCTGAGATGGTACAGACTGCATAACCAGCTCTCAGAGTGCCCTCATTGTCTCTTAAAAAAGGAGCCATCAACAAAAACAACTTGATTATTCTCCTCTAAAGTAGTATCCTGAATATCAGGTCTGGTTTTGGTACATAGTTCAGTAACATCAAAGTAGTCATGTTCTGCTTCATTAACATAATTTGCATTATCAACATTATAAGGGAATAATGTAGCAAGGTTCAAAGTCAAGTACCTTTTTAATGTCACATTGGAAGAGCCAAGAATGAATATCTCAAAACAGGTAAGATGGGCACTAGTTAAATATTGGGTTTTGGTGCGGGTCAAAAGGGCTTCAACCGAGTGTGGGACATAAACAGTGAAAAGGTGTCCCATCACAATGCCTTCACACTGAACGATGCTCATACTAATGGAAGCCACTTTCTTTAAACAGCTGGGCAAAGCTGCAGTGACAGCTTCCAGTGTGGCAGAAAAATATGCCACAGGCCTGTTTGTTCCTCCATGCAACTGTGTCAAAACAGAAAGAGCACAACTATCATGTTCATGACAAAACAGTGAAAAAACTCTTTATGCAATCAGGAGAGCCCAAAGCTGGAGCTCTGCATAAGCTCTCTCTCAACTCAGTGAAAGCTTTCATGCATCATTCATCAAACGGGACTGGGTCTGTAACTTCTTTGTGTGTTAGCTTCTGCAATGGTTTGGAAATTACTGAAAAATTTGGGATCCAATGGTGACAGTATCTCACCATGCCCGAAAACACTCTGACATCCCTTTGTGTAACTGTGGGATTCATATGAAAAATAGCTGCAACTCTCTCTCTCTCTCTCTGGAAACTTTTCTTGCACATTTTTTAATTTGGTGATCTAAATATTTTACTTCCTTCCGACAATACTGTACTCTGGTAGGGGAAACTTCACGTCCATTTTAGCCCAAATGATTCAACAACGCTATAGTGTCTTCTCTTCAACGCTCTAGTGTATTAGATGCAACCATCAAATCATCAATGTATTGCACTAAAGCAGACTGAAACAGCATGCTTAAGGACTCTAGATTATTTTTCAGGATCTGATTAAAATGGATGGAGATTCTGGGAACCCCTGTGGAGTACGGTACCACGAATACATACGGCTGCCGAATTTGAAAGAGAAAAGGAACTGACTATCTTCATGTAAGGGCATGGAGAAAAACGTTTGGGAGAATTCAATGGCAGAAAATTACTCAGTTTCACATGGGATCTGGAAAAAGACTACTGCTGGGTTTGGTACCACAAGACAACAGGATATCACAATTTCTTACACCTTTCTCAATCAAATCCTTTACTATGCGGTATTTTCCACTTAGCTAACGCAGTCCCATAATAGGAGAGTTACACGGGCTACCCATCACTTCTTTTAGAACTCCCTGATCATAAAGTCTGTAATTATTGGAGTAATTCCTTCAATTACTTCTGGGGTCATATTATACTGTGGTGTTCTGGGAAAGACTGCATTTGCCTTTACATTCACCTTGGCTGGATCAACACATAGTATGAGTCCAATTTATTTTCCAGAGCGATCCCAAACCCCCAACATTACTGTGTCTTGTAGTACATCTCATCAACTTGGCTGGAAGTTTTATCGTCACTATTTGTCTGGGTTGCTATCCCTTCATAAGTATAAATGATAGAGCATTTTAATTTGCATAGCGAGTCTCTTCCTAACAGACTCACAGGACTTGAATCAGAGACTATAAATTGTGCAAATCTTCCAAAGTTCTGATTTTGACTGGAATGAACTCCGTAATGGGGTTTACCAAATGCTGATTTGCTACTCCTACCACCTGAACTGTCCTGCCAGAATCAGCATATTAGGGGCTTCTGCAGATCTGACAGTTGAAGGAGTTGCTCCAGTTTTATGAAATGAAACATCATGACCCATAAAACTTGCATTCACAAACTGACCATGCTGATCTACTTCCACTGAGGCAACCAATACTCATTCTTCCTCTTCTGAACTCTCACTCAAATATTCCTCATTCACTTCACCATCACTGAAATCCATCAATGGGTATTGTGTGATTAACTGATTTACATCTGCTCTTTGGGGGAACCAATGCATGTTGCTGTTCCATAGGTGCTTGTGGAATCTGCATTTGCTGTGGGGCCTGAATTTGCTCTTGGGGAAATTGTATGTGTTGATGGGGAACTTGCTTTTCTACTGCTCCAATAGGAACATTCATGTTTTGATTTTGGGGCCTTTGAACTCTTTAATGTTGAAATTGACTGTTGTCAACCATCTGCTCAACACCACCACCGTGCACCAAATTATTTAGGCTATTATATGGACACTCCCATTTCAAGTGTCCGACATTACTGCACGCATGAGAAGGAAGCATTCTTTCCATATTTTGAACATAAGCCACATCAACATTTGAATCTACTTGAATCCCACAACCTCTACCTCTGAACTGAGATAACATATTGCCCTGTTGTAGTCTTCCTTGCATTTCTCCTGATTTAATTTGTATTACCATGACCTTTTCCTTCAATCTTTTCTGCTTCAATTCAATATCGTCACTACAAATACAGTATTTTGCGAACTGCAGTACTTCATTAAGTGATTTCCCTGCCAGCAAATCAAATGATTCTCATTCATAGTGCTAATTTCAGGCTTCAATCTTTGCACAAATCTGAATACAAAATGAATCATATCTCTTGGTTCGATAATCTCTGTGCCACTGTATTGTTTAAATGCTTGCAACAATCTCTCATAAAAAGCATAAACAGACTCTTTTGACTCCTGAGTTGTCCTGTCAATCCTCTGCCAATCAACAACTTTGGGGAAACCCTAGTTTCCAAAAAACAGTCACCTTGTAGTAGTTTTTCATCACCTCTTCAGACAGGGCACCTGTTACTGCATCCCTTGGCGGCTCATGCGTTTGCCAATCAACACTCCGCTTACATTCAACCCACAAATCTACTGGAACCAGGATTTCAAATTAAGTGTTCAAATCCTCCCACAAACACTTTGCAAGCTTTACAAACCTCTTCATTTGCTGGTACCATTCCACAGTTTTTCCCCTCAACTTTGGATAATCATTAGTAAATGACAGCATGTCACTTATTCTACATGGGACATGAACGGAACTCCCTCCTGGAATGTCTCTCATTGACATAATTTTCACAGCTCCCTAAGCCTGCTGTACACCATTTGAAGATGCAGTCGGCTTTTTCTTCTGATCTCTTTTCTTTGCCCATCTGCCTTCCCATTTATCTAATGCTCCCCATGTTTGAAGGCTCTGAATTAATTCCTTAATGTGAATTTTCATACCAGATGATCTCATGTTTGCAATGTCTCTAAAATCGAATTCTAAACTGTAACTTCTTTTCAACTGCTTGGATTTATTCATCTCACTTCATACTTTTCTGTGAAATCAGCTAATTTCCTATAAATCTGTCCTGCTTGAAATGTAACATCTTTGCGCATAAAGTGCAACTCATTCTCATTGTAAGAATCTAGTCTGTCCAATTCAAGTGTTCCCTCAATCATTTCATTCAAGTCTAGTCTTGTTCAATGTCTTCTCTCCCCCTAGGATATTTATAGAAACTGATTCTACACTTAAACTATCTAATTGTTCAGTTAGTTGTTGAGCTGTCAATCCTTGTAAACTAATGTTGTTACTACTATCTCAAGGTGTAAGCTGTGGAATATTACAAGGAGCTCTCATGGCTTGCTCGAGAGTCAGCACAGATTAACCTTTTTGAGCATTAGGAACATGTCATATGAATCAATGGACCTACTCTATCATATGTCTGGTTCGAACCAAGAGAATTCAAAGGGGTCATGGCCAATGTTCCCTCTAACTTTTTTTGACTGTGTGCAGCAGTGTGCGGTCTCTGTGCGCTGCAGCCAAGGATACGTGCGCCAAGAAATTGACCATTCACGTGGGTACAGCGCATAACTAGCCAAGATCTTTGGCATTAGCCTCTCCATACCACTAAAGCAAAAAAGGGATATCATTGCTCCATGCAATAGGGCATTAAGGCAGTTTTGTGACCTGGTTGCACATCCCAAGGACATGACCTGTGAAGTGCCACCTACACCCCAGTTAGAGAAAACAGAAATCAGGAGGTTGAACCATTATGAAACTTGAATGAATACTCTCAGAGTGCTGCAGAGGACCCCGCACATCAAATACAGCCAGTTGTACAATTGGTTAACATTTACAATTTGATGAACACACTGCTGATGAATGCCATGATGCCCCTGCCAAGATACAGGCTGAGAAATGTTCCTACCCCACCCACACACGGACTGTAGGAGAAGCCGCATCAGAGTTTAGACAAGTCAGGTGCCAACGTTAGATGTGTGACATGTTTGTTTTTCTCGCCAGTCCTTGCCATTATTCCAGTGCTGATAAACTCGGTCTAAATCAACTTTCCCATTTGAGAGGAAAGCCTTTGTCCTCATCAGCATATCTAGGTGACTCTCCTCTAGTCTGTTTCTTAATTTGGACTTGATTGAGTTCATGAGGCTGAATCCTCGTTCGCAGTCTGCACTTGAAGCCTGGAAAGTTGCACAGATATCAACAAGCTGAGATACAACCCTATACTGTGCAGCATTCCGCAGAGTGAAATTCACCATGTCTTGAAAGGTCCTAAACAATCAGTTTTTTATATGCGCTGCCACCACATATTTATAATCTCTGTACTACCGAACAACATCACCAGGGGTGTCACAATCACCCAGGACCAAGACCTTCTTATACTTCTCAACAAGTCTTTGTACATTCTCAGTCCCAAAATCAAACTGTGATTGTGTTGTTACTGTATGGAAATCAAAGCTTGTCCATTCCTTCAATTCATCTTCTGGGAACCTTCTTTCCATGTGCTCACAAAGAAGTTTAATGAAAGATAACATCGGCTCACTATCATACTCTCGGTCCTCTCTGCACAAAGCCATCAGATCTCTTACTGTGTCGCTCCAAAAGGCAGTGTCGCCCAAGTACTGTTCCTTTATTTGGGTAATTTTTGTTCTTGCATACTGTACAGCTTCAACAGTGGTCAAAGAGTTTTTCTGAAACAACTTGCACAAAGATGCAAGTTCACCCAGAATGTCATTTAGTGCTGCAAAGGAAATATGATAGTTTGAGTCCGATAGTTTTTTGTAGCAATATTTAGCAATTGGGTCATTCTCCTCAACTCTTTCATGATCAAAGTATTTGAGAGCAACCTCATAATTACGCAAGAGTGCACCAACAGCAAAATGTCTTGAAAGCCACCGCACCTCATTGAGTGGCCGAAAGGAGACTGCTTCACATTCAGTGACCAAAGCAATTTCATCCAGCTTGGACTTTCTTAAAGGTGAGTGGGAGAACACAGTGTAGACAGTCCTCAGTAATGTTTCCATTTCCCTGATCATCAGCACTTTTTTCCAGGCATCATCAACTCCCAAATCTTCACAGAGCTGCTCAACTAGATGAGGAATGGATTGTTTGAGGTGGGTAGCAACACCATTGTTCTTTCCCAGCATCACTGATGCACCATCTGATGTAAACATGACCATTTTCATCAAGGTCCAGCTTATTGGCAGTGTAGAACTCTTTTACAGCTATAGTGATAGCCTCCGCATTGCATGCACTCAGAGTTACAATTCCCCCAAACACTGTTTTGTGCTCTGTTGATGTTACAGATCAGAACTTGAAGTAGAGGATGAGCATTTTTGTAACTGAAATATCTGTGCTCTCATCAATTATCAATGTGTGATACCGAGCACTGCGAAGTTCTGCCATGAAGTCAGAGCGTATTACGCTGTTGATGGCCTCCAAAAACTCAAAGGCATAGTTCTTGCTCCTCCAGCTGTCTGATATCTTCACATACAATGCGACGTGGTCCTGGATGTCTTGAACAGATAGCATTGATGTGTTCATTTTGACTGCTAGCAACACATTGTTGATGAGAATCTTTATCTCTTCAGCCAGGGATCTTTGTCGTTCAACTACTTCTAGTCTGTTTGCTCTGTCACTGACGGTTTCCGTTAGCATGGTGCGCACTCCAAAACCCAGCCTGGCAGCAGCACTTTTATTTCTCAGTGTCACCAAAGCAGATTCATGAACTTTGCTACATATATGGTGTTTCAAGTAGTCCAGCTTCCAGCCATCACTCCATTTCTTCCCAGTAGAAAAGTCCCCTGCGATCTTTGCTTCTGCACATACTTTGCAAATCAGGCCTACTTCTGGATTGTATAGAAATAGCTCTCCAAGTTGTACGCAAACCTTGCTCCTGGACTTCTGTGTCTCAGTTTCCACAATTTCTTTCAGCCATTCTTCTTTGAACACAAGACAGCATTTCTTCCTTTGTGGTGAAGCACTGCTCTCTGATGAAGTCACAGCTTTGCGCTTGAACATTTTGGTGGCAATCAGTATGAGCCTACTGTGCCGCAAATCCTGCAAAAAAAAAAAGGACATTAATTAAAGTGAGGAACATTATTTAAAGTTGGTTTTTATGCGATTGAATGCAATCTACCAGACAAGACTGAGCTACCTCTTGGAAAATGTAGCAAGTAATTACCTGGGCCTTTCTGTTTGATCTCACACCTGCCTGTAGATGTAACACTGTCTAAGATGTCTGCAATAGAAGAAAAAACATGGTTACAGCACATGCTTGTGTTCAAGATGTACTACAAGGAAAAACTACTAAAAATGTACCTGGTCTTTCTGCTTGTAGTCACGTCTGCCTTTTCTAACCAATATTAGAACTGTCTAAGAAGCCTGCAAAAGAACAAAAAAAGGGTTTAAGAATGTTTTCATTTTATAATGTACTAGGTGCATCACAAGTGAAATCTACCAAATAATGACCTTGTCTTTCTGCTTCTACTCACATGCGCCTTTTTGTAATATATGAGTAGTGCTGTCGGAGATGTCTGCAACAGAAGAAAAGGTGGGTAAGGTGGTTAAAGTAGGTTTTCATATTCCACTGTACTAGGTGCACCACAACACAAATCTGCTACATTATTACCTTGACTTTCTGCTTCTACTCACGTTTGCCTGTTCAAATTTGTGTAGCAGGGTCTAAGATGCCTGTACAAGAGGAAAAAATTATTAAAGCACCTGAATGTTTCAATGGCTCAGTTGCACCATAAGGAAAAACTAGCAAATAATAACCTGCTCTTTCTGCTGCTACTCCGGTCTGCCCATCCTCATCTATGACCAGTACTGTCTGAGATGCCTGCAGCAAAAGAAAAGATGGTTAACAGTTGGTTACATCATGTTCTCATATTATAATGTGCCAGGTGACCCCGATGGGATACCTACCAAATAATTTCCTGGTCCTTATGCTTCTACACATGTCGGTCCATTCAAATCTCTAACTTGCTCGGTCCGACAAACCTGTAATAGAAGCAAAGGTGTGGATCATGAACGTGATTTATGTAGAGACCCTTAATCCCACCTGGAACGTCTACAGATTTACCTGGTCTTCCTTGGTACTCACGCCTGCCTGTTCAAATGCAAATGGTGACTGGCTGTAATTGGAAAGAAGATATTTAGCTTAGGCTATAGGAGTTACAAAAACATTATGCATGACAGTTCCAGAGCAATTGAGTAGTTACCTGGGCTTTCAGTTTAGATGAACTCTGGTTCCATATTATCATCTGTTTGGAAACCTACATCATGCGTTAGACCTTCGATGATGCGGCCTTTCCAGGCCTCAAGTTATCTGCTCAGCCACTCGCTATGACTAATCAGATTTATAAGGGTGAGCCATTTTTAGGTCTACTGGCTCGTTCTGGCAAGCGGACAAAAAAAAGTGTTCTGTCTATTCAGACGGTGAATGAGCAATGAAGGTGCCTTTAAGTCTTGTTGTTGTCTTGTCACATTTGCTGTGGGTTCAACGACAGAAGAAGCTTATGTCTTCTTACAATTTGCTGCTTATTTTATCCTGGAGATTAATGATTACTTTTTTGCTCTGACTGCAACATTAGAGGATTTAATAAAGTATGCTGTGGAATTAAGTTTGCAACGAATTAGCGTAAAAGGAATCACGCTAATTCGGCACAGAGTCCTGCCTTTTACTTTTTTTAATATACAGGCCCTGGGCACATGTAGTGGACTTCACTAGGGACTTATAGGTAAATAAAATATGCCAATTGGGAATTAACCAAAGATACCATGATTAAGGGAGAGAGCATACGAACTTTAGCACTGGTTAGGAGGGGCACTGTGCACAGAGTCCTAAAACCAGCAAAAAAAGAGTTAAAAAAGTGGAGGGAGGCAGGCAAACCGTTGTGTGATGACCACCCGAAGGCCGTCAGGTCTAACATGTTTCTCCCTCCCCCCCCCCAGCTGAAAGTGGGGAGAGCTACCCAGCCCCCTGGGAGCTCTCATCACTAAGACGGAAGAATCTGGTGGAACCATAAGCATTCACATTCTACATCCGTAAAGCTCTGATGTGAGTGACACTGCCTTCAGTTACATACCCGCAATAACCCACCACCTTCTATTTTTTGCATTGATGACACACAACAATGTGATATAAAACACTGCAGTAATTAATGCTATTTCGCTGTACTTTGCTTCCAGATTCAATGTGCGTGGGCAGTAGAAGGTTAAAAACACAAATCTGGTTTCATTCTGAACAAATTGTCTCCCATGAAACCAGTGTAAAAAAGGTTACATTCACATTACACTACTTCTGCAGTCCATCCGCCACAGAACAATTACATGAAGCAGTGGTACTAATTAAATTGAGCAAGGGGGCGTTGCTACTGGGTGGAGTTAGAGGCATGATGATACAAAGACATTTTCTATAGAGTATTCATTTTGCCCTTCCATTGCCCTAGACCTGTGGGTGTAGTTTTTGCTAAATCTTAAAGCTTAGTTTTGTAAAATGTGACAGGCATCAAAGTATGAGGGCATGTTTATCACTTAAATATATATGGCAATATACTATTTTATGACTCCATTTATTCTCAAAACACAAAGAAAATATGGATAAATACCAAGAAGATGGCCAAAAACAAATATCTGAGTGTACCTATCTGAGTGTTATATGCCTTCACAGTTAGAAAGCAGTGCTTAATTTGTGCTTGTTGTTTCCGGTGCTGAGCACCGGCACTCATTTTTGAGGCCAGGGCTTATTGTTCTGCCTTAAGCATTTGCTGCGAGCAAAAGACACACATGGGACAGACGGAGGAAGGGAATCAACAACTGCGTGTTTATTCTGCGCAAAATGAGAACCCCTTCTGATGTACAGCTCTCAGTTCACAGCGGGCTTCTGGTCCTTTTTAAATGCATGCATGCAGGTGTGAGTCGCGGTGGATGCATGCATGAATGAGTGATTGTGAGTGTTGTGTGTTGTCGATGCTTGTATGTGACAAGGGCTGTTGGTGTATGTTGTGGTGTGTTGGAATGTATGTGTGCATGCGTAAGTGAATGTTGGTATGAATGTGTGCATGTGTGTATATGAGTGCACGTGTGGGCGTGTATATGTGCGTGGGGCAGGAACGGGTGAGGGAGGACTCTGGGGAGGAGGTGGGGGGAGGGAGCAGGGTATAGTGGGAGCTTTGCATGTCTCCTAGTTCAGCCGAAGCTGCTCTGCTATAGCTACCTTCTGTCAGCCTAAGCTGCTAGAAACACCTCTTCTACACTAATAAGGAATAACTGGACCTGGCACAAGGTGTAAGTACCTCTGGTACCCACTACAAGCCAGGCCAGCCTCCTACAATGATGGCCAGAAGGAGTAATATACAGCATAACATTGTGACATGGCTAACTTTTATATATATTTACTTGATTGATTGCTCTTTGATTTTAAACTGCATTCCCTTTCAGGAAATACACTGTTAAGTTAAATAAATTACCTATTTTAGATTTTTTTAAAGCATAGCACATCCCATTACTTGCATTCTCCAAATATCTCATTACTCATTACCTCTTCCCTATTAGATATCATGCAACCAATTAAAAAAAAATCATAACTATCAAATAATCAAATACACAAAGTCAATAGTTTCAGTCCCCAAAATGAAATAGCTGTACCAAGTCAAATTCTCAATTGTAGCAAAGGGCATACGTGTCACAGATTTGTAGGTTTCATACAAATTTCAACTGTCTCTTCAGATATGAAATTTTTTACCATCCTTTTAACCACTCCTGGTTACCTAAGCCCTGGTGTCCAGCATGTAGCAAGTACCACTAAGTACAATCTGGTGATTCATAATAAAAAAAGAAAGGAAAACAAAGATAAAACAAAATCTGAACCGCATGAAACCATAACTGGGCAATGGCTTCTCCTTTGAAGGTCGAGTGAATTTAAAGGCAGGAGTTATACTGCAGAAGCAAGAAATGTGCTTGCATTCCTGCACTTTGCGGTCTCGGTCAGGGATCGCAAGGGGCAAGTTTTTATTTCACAGATGCTTTCTGTGCCCCCGAGGCCCTCGAAATACAAATACACGTACCTGCTTGAATGCAGTTTTGTCCTGAAGATGTCCTTCCTGCTCGGCGGCAAAGAGTGACCCTGTCCTCGCGCTGTGTCTGTTTTGTAAACGCAGCGCTGACGTCCTCTCTGCCGCATGATGCAAGGAGCGACATTGCAAGAACGTGGCAACGTGCGCGCTTGCCAAAGGGGGCTGCGCAGTGGGGGAAGGAAGGGTGCGCGAGCTCGCACGCGCGCCTTACAAGGAACATTGGTCATGGCTGGCACAGAAGTGCTCAGTCTCTCCATTTCTGCATTAGTTCCAAAAGAGGAATTAATTGCTGTTACCATATTTGGAATCTGTGGACCACTCTCATTATTACCCTGGGCATACAACGGGACTACTGGACCTATTGTCATGGGAACTGTCAATGTATCTGGTCCTAACAAATTTGTTTGACTTGATGGGAACATTAATCCTTTACCTTGGCCAGTTAATATTGTAACAAAAGCCTGATTTGACTGGTTTGGGGCAATTAATAACTCTATGCTAACTACTATGCCACTAATGCATTAGTAAAGTTTGATTTCTATCACAAGCTTACCCCTTATTAAGAAGTGTTCTCCACAACTCTGGGCGAACACATATATTATCACATGTCATAGATACAAAACCAACAGGAAAAGTATGATTAGGACCATTTTGAGTACCTGAGGCCCGAAGTAAGGCTATTGAAGAGGGAGTTCAGTCTACGTTACAAATGGGTGTTATTAAGCTTTCTATCAGCGAATGGAACTCCCAATTGTCTTAGTCCTGAAGATTGATGTGTTGATTTGTTACTGTATTGACTCAAGGGAAGTAAAGAAGATTTCTAAGTTTGATAAGTATCCTATTCCAAGAATCAACGATATATAGAAAAACTGGGAGACGCACAGTATATTAGCACCCTTGATGTTTGTAAAGGATATTGGCAGGTCCCTGTCAATCCCCAGGATAAAGGAAAAAAACGTCCTTTTCCACACCAGGGGGGGGTTTCATCAGTTCACTGTCCTCCTTTCAGATTACACGAAGCCCCTGCCACTTTCCAATGCATGATGAACGTGTTCTTAAAATCCCACATCCTCTATGGTGCGGCTTATATTGATGACATCGCTATATACAGTCCATCATGGAAGACCCACCTACAACACTTATGTAAAGTCTTGGACTCCTTGAATCCTGTCGGTCTTAAATTCAATCCTGTGAAAAGCCACTTAGCTGCTAGAAAGGTAAAATACTTAAGGGCTGATTTAAAAAAAGTGGTGCTTGCGCCCCTTAGGTCCCCGTACCTCCACCATGTGTGAGCTGTATTAAAATAGGGTGCACCATCATGCACGGTAGGGGGCAATAGCGTAACTTTTGTTGCTACTCCTGCAGAGTACATAGGGGCCCATTGTATTCAATGGCATGCCTGCTCTAAGGTCAAGAACAGGGCAATGCTGATTACTTATCGGGATACCCAATTGACTCATTTCTTCCAAGGAAGAAAGTAGGGGTAGGAGATTTGTGAGAAAAAAAAACCTTCCAGCCAGTCTTACCTGTTCAGGGTGTCCAATGTCCGTCTTCTCTAGACTGGCATCCAGACGAAAGACAGGGCCTGGAAAAAGTCAGTCAGTGGAAAAGAGGTGGGCAGGTCCAACTAACACAAATACAACAGTAATAGAGGTCTTCTCTCAGCAGAAGGAGTAGGAAAGGGCCAGTGAGATTAAAAAGACAGCAGATTGGTCAGGAGTGGGGGAAGCAGGAGGTAACAAAGAAAGAGTCGAGGAGAAAAACGAAGAGGAGGGAGAGAAAAGGAGAGACTTGGACACCAGGAAAGAGGAGAAGGAAATCCAGAAAGAGGCGGGAACAACAGAGATAAAGCCCAAGGTCAGCACCATGGAAGGAGAGACAAATCCACAGGACAGCAGAAATACAGAGGAGGAGGTGTGGTTCGATACAGAATAGTGGATGCTGCCAAAGACACTGTTGTAGCTCGCTACAGCTCAGGAGCACTGTGGAAGGTGTGGTGAGTGCTTGAAGCAGGGTGGCACGTGCCACTTGGGGAAGGGGAAAAGCACCGGCCTAAAGGGAACAGAAACAAAATGGGAGGTTCACGCCTGTGTAAGAGAAATTGACTGTCTGGGAATTTCTGGACAATATTAAAAAAAGCAAAGCCAACCCTTATGACGGCCTCCAGACAGAGTAGACTCATAGCTATGATTTTCTTTTCCCTCACTTACTTGTGTGTTTCCTGATAATTCTGGGACTATGCTCCTAGAAAGGAGAAAAGATGCAATTTTTTTTTCATGCAGTGATTTGGTGATGGGAGAAATAGCAGTGGAACAGAATATATCTATATTTTTGTGCGTGGAGACTGGTGGCAGCACCTCTCTTCAAGCAACCTGTAAAGAGAATAAGGAAGTTGTTACTTCACCGATCAAGTCCAGGAAGCCCTGGCCCTCACTCCATATCTACTACATTGATGTTTGCTTACGTGGTTGGCCTGTATATTCATAGCAGTATCCATAAACTCAAAATAATAGGCAAAATTTGCAGTACAACAAAGCCAATGAAGCCATATTTATGCCCTAGACTCCCACAGGAGGATAAATCATATGGTAGTCCTGCTGTGCATAGAAACTTCTTTAAGGCTCTAATAAAGACACCTGTATTACCACAGGCAGTGGCAGTTGTGAAATGTGCAGTGCACACAAGTGGACAGGAATTTGTGTCCTGAGATAATGCACTAGCAGATCAGGCAATTAAGGATGCAGCTAGGTGCACACCCGCAAGGTACTATCAAATCCCCAACCAGCCGCTGTTCTGGTGGCTCAGGCTGCCTCATCAGAGAGGTCTGGATCTAAGACTACCACAGACAAGGACATGCCTCATTACACTGAGACAGTGAGATTGCACCTGGGGGAACTGCAGGAAGCTGCTTCTTTGCATGAAAAGCAGTTATGGGAAGACAGAGGATGCACCCAGTCAGGGGATGAGGATCGATCTGCCAGCCCACATCTCCAGGGACTATTAGGCAACACAAATACAACAAGACTGATTTGTCCCTAATTGGCATGACATAATTACCATGTATTTGCACATTCCATTCCATGACTGTAAGGTACCTTAAAAGCCCTTCATTTGGACTTTGTGGATATGATTGATAGGTGCAGTAACTACAGGTACCTCATTGTGATAGTCTGCCCATTTTCCCGAATGAATCAAAGCCTGACCATGTGTTCATTGTCGTGCCAAGTCAGCAGCCACATTTTTATTTCAGGAAGTGATTCCACAGTGGGTAATCCCAGAAGGGATAAGATCGGACATTGGCTCTCATTTTTCCAATAAAATATTTGAACATATTACAACACTGTTTTGGATAAAGCACAAACTGTCCTCGTGTAGCACCCCCAAAGTAATGTTAATGTTGAGTTGCTGAATGGCCTCTTGAAGAACAAGATCCACATGTTATGCACTACTTTAAACAAAAAAGGTTATACTGTTTGCTAATAGCACTGTTTGTCCTGAGGAACACACCAAGTTCAGACTATAACTTGACACCCCATCAAATAGTGACAGGAAGGTCTATCAATATCCAAGCCCCTGCCACTAGAAGCAAAAATCAGGGAGAACATTCATAACAAGCACTGAATGATGAAATACATATGTACAAAAGAACCTGTACAAGTAGGAAGTCTACTTTTTGTACGCAATTGGGTCCGTAAATAGAGGGAGAAACATCTCCAGGGCCCCTACACAGTCACCACGGTGACACCAACTGCTCTCAAGGTAGACTGCAAAAATCCCTGGATTCATCACAGCCATGTGTGTCTCAACTCAGCTTCTCGTCAAAAATAATGAACAATGCAAATGGAACAAGAGTGGGGGCAAAGGTTGTCCCCTTCAAAGCACCCCCTCCAAGTCTCCTTTTGGACAATTTTTTGAGAGGCCAGCACAAAAGATACATATTTCTTGTTATTGTGCTTATTTTTTGTCTCTTAATTCAATCCTTTTTTCTCTTTGGTAGCGAAGTACCCTCTAATTTTAATGTCTTCCACGTCTGGAGAAAGCTCTGTAATAACAATGTGACCCATAATGCCCACGCTAAATTGTCAGATAACGTGTGTTATCAGCACATGTAAGAAATAGGTGCAGAGACCACAAATGAGTCGTGCTTTGTGTGCTCCCTAATTATTCATGCTACTGGTTCAGATAGACTGTACTCCAGGGAAGAAGTACTCCCAGAAAAAAACTAAATGTTTATTACATCTGTACTTGTGTAGAATAAGGCCCAAATGCAGTTAACACGTCAATGTAGTACGCTTCCTAGTTAATGCCATAAAATATGCTGCTTTTGCCAGAAGTACTATACATTCTCACAGGCTAGACATCAGGGAAGAAATATCACGCATGAAGAAGACAGGTCAACCCACCACTGTAGGTTGGACACAGATGGTCCTAGATCTAGGATTTCTAGGAGTAACACACCCAAAGACTGAATGTAACAACTATTTTGTGAACCTCTTATCCCCAGATTATTGAATAACACTGATGTCAGGCAGGACGCAATAAAGAAATGTTTACATACCTGAAATGAAAATATTCAATGTTATACTTGGGTAGATAGCACTGTAAGTCTCCAGAGTGTCATGAAACTAAGCTCTGTTTTCATATGTTTCAGGGGAAATGGCACCATTGACGTAGGTCGAAATATTGGAATAGGTCATAGCCTTCCAAACCGATATGCAGGGGGACACCTACAGCCATAAGGATTTTCTCTGGCAGTGTGGAGAACTACTGTATGCCCAGTTACCAATCAGCTGGGGAGAGATTTGTTCCGTAGTGACTTTGCACTCTCCAGTTTTGGTAATCACTGGAATAAACATATCTGCTTTGCATAAACACCACATGAGCCGTCCAACGGCCTTGCTACATCACAGTTGAAAAAAGAGAACTGCAGAGAATTATGGCACAAGCACCTAGAATGAGGTTCCCCAAGAGTATTGGCTGCTCAACAAAGCTGAACTTTTCTTCGGAAGCATCTTGCCATTTGTCCAAACTAAAGCAACAGCTCGTTGGCTCCAGATCACAAGGTGGGAGCTCCTCAAGGTCAGTAACCCCACCAATGATGGCTTCATTGCAATAAACGAGATAAATTGCACGCCCTAAGAATGATTGTGCTGCAACTCCACTATGTACTTGACCTTATGATGGCCATGCAAGAAGCAGTATGCAAGAAGATAGGAACTGCTTGCTGCACGTTCATTTCAGCAAATGATGCAGAAAATGGGACTTTGTCAGAGGCAATGGAGACACTGCATAGTTTACAAACTAAAATAATAGATGAAAGAGGTACCCCAGATAGTTGTTTCAGTGGTTGGTTTGTATCGCTGCCACCCTGAATGTCAGGACTGTTGGGGGCTCTGTTACCAATTGATGTGTTCTTGCTAATAGTATACTGCATGATACAAGTAATCTTGGCATGTGTTAGGAGAAAAGGCTCTAACGGGGGTGTTTTCATTTACGACACCAACACAAGTAGTAGATTCCCAGGTCAACATGTATCACCTGGTGCCAAGGACAGATCAGGATCTGAAGTAGTTTAACTATCAACTAGAGGGCAAATGTCATAGGAAATGTAAAAAATAAACATGCTGTAAAAAATATGAAACATGAAAATATTTTGCGCAGCACCAAGCCCAAGCAGCTCATAGTTAAAAACTGTTTAGTCCCACTCCCATAATTGACACGAGTGAGGTGAAAAGTTCACTTAAGAATGTAGTGGAATAGGAAACTTGAAAGGGCTTTCAGTTAAAGGCCAACTCATGTGTAACAGACTTAAAAGCATTTATGACATCAGCACATAAATCTCCCAGCACACACTCTATGCCTTCAAACGGATTGTGGCCTGATTACACAATTGGTTCATAATCAAATTAGCCCAGAGCACACAGGCCCTTGATTAAACAATGGGTGCAGGGGAGAAACCAAGTTCTAAGCATACAAAGGTCTCAAGCACACAATGCTGCCAGTAAACATTTTAAGTAAATTGCATCTACCATGAAACATGCATGCATTTATAGGCCAAAGGATGCTCTGTCATTTAGCATTGTTAGAAGTATAATGAAGAAGGTGTCATGGTTTAGTTCAGGAACTCGTGGTTATGAGGTAACACTTCTTTGAGTGTTTTTTCATCTTAAAGCTGTAACTTGCAAGCCAACTATTGTTTACTATGTGTAATAACGTATCGTATTGATTATTTATAAAAAGGTCTGTCTGCGAACAGGCATATGAGAAGAACCCCAGACGTAGTTTGAGCAGGGCTGAGGTGCAGTTCATATTGTTTGTCTCCATGTTGCGACAGTTATTAAATACTGTTATTAATTGCCAAGAAGAGTCTGTGTGTTTATTCCAGTATTAGAAGTTCTTGACACCCCTTACAGTTCTGATAGTGCTAACAACCATGGTCAGTTAGGATAAGCTAAGTCACCTATATGGAAGAAATATATCAATAGATTAATATCATATCAAGCCATTGTTCCTTCCTAAACTAGAATTAAAGCAAATGATCTTCAAGTCATACTGTACTTACCAACAATCCAGGCCCTCTCTGGTCCAAGTTGTAACATTTGCAGGGGTATGGTGCTGTTCTATAGTACAAAGGAATCATGTGTTGACCCAGGAAAGCAGGCACACACACATGAGATGTACAAATCCGGTAAGGAGACAACTTGCTGAAATGGAAGTTCTTCAGTTTATGGTAGACCTGTTTCCTTGTACATGGTGGCACCAAGGCAATATGCATGCCATCTATTGTTCCAACAGCAGGTGGTATGCCATCCAGAGCATAAAGTTCTCCCTTCACAGTGGCCAAACCCCATTGTTGTGGCAACCAGACGTAGCTGTTGATGTGTTTTCAACATTAAAGAAAGGACTTCTTGTAGCACTGTAAATTGTTTGAGACATGCCTCCAGATACTGCCACAGTGTATTGGGAAGATCTTGTGGCCACACAATTGTCAAGCACTAACCAGTTTGTCCCACGGAGACACAATGTTGACCAAGCTGTTGGTTCCCATTTCCAAATAAAACGTTGCATGCCTCCCACTTACATACAAATGAATGGCACAACGTCCCAAGGGAATGGGGATGGATAAGAAAAGGAGAGAGACACTGGAGTCACAGGGCTGGATCCGGACACCTAGGGTTGCTTCTTGATGAGACGATATTTTCTATGATAAATTACATATCAGTCAAACAGCTAATAGCTCATAACTCATGTATACTCTACTGTTAAACTATGATGTGTAAGTTAAATTTACCTGCTGGGGTCCCCTTTCCCACTTTTGATGGCTCTCCCTCTCTTTAGGAATTTTTAGAAATGATGTGCATTACCTGTAACTAAATAACAGCCTTGAGCGTCCGATTTTGTCTATAACCACTTCCACTGTGATGCCAAATTAGTCTCTTATCACCTTCATTAAGCATACCTAGAAGTTCCTTGATGTTCAAAGGATATCTTGTGTGTTACACCTTGATGAGATTTCCCAAATGCTGACTCACTTGACTCATAGACATTTACATAGGCAACAATTATAGCAACAAATTCTCAGGGAATTAGATTCTCCAGATATTCATTGGTTAATCATTGTACTGTGATAGTATTGCGATGATCGTAATTCAGTGTTTAAATCACACTGAAAACAAAGGGTTAATATCAAGGATTATGGTTTACATTGTATTACTATGAACACATAGGGTTCATAGCGTTCAACTTCATGAACAACCGGCTTATCGCTGCGTAATTTTAAGCATGGCAAAGGTAAACTTCAACTTCGTTTAAGCGGCAAACACAGAATGTTTCACATCACCAGCAACAATTTGAAATAATGCAAATGCCACTTTGAACTTTGTGATAATAAACGTATTGACATTACATCATACCGCTAACAACAATAGTAATGCCACATTAAACTCAGCCATAATAAACGTATTCACAGTATTTCGTTTTCATAATAATTGTTCAATAGAAATTCGTTTCTGTGGTACAATGCAAGCTACTACAATAACCGTTATAGCATGGCAAGTGGCGAACATTCAAATACCTTTAAAAACAAAAATGTGCCCTTTTATGCGCATCGCATCCTGGAACATTTGCTTATTAAGTTTCAAATTCTCAACTTGTGTGAATTTTTAAGGTTTAATTCCTTCTGTACCTACTTCTTCCAGAAGCGGCCTCCAAGATACTGGACAGAACATAACATGACGATCAAAAGCAGAGGAACAGAGATTCCTTCTCTGCAGCCGGTGACCTTTACAGCAAGCAATTCACTCAGGCCTAATGTGGTTTAAATACCTGCTGCATCCAGCCACACCCAGTCTGAGTCATAGGGAGCCACACCCAGTCTGAGTCAAAGAGATGCTGGAGGTTTGAACAACATGTGTTCCCAAACACGCATTGGTCTTTAACAAGCATTAGTTCTAGCAAGTATTGGTCCCTGCAAAGGCAAATGATCAACTCAGAAGTTTTTTACTGGGTCATATCTTGGTTTGCAGGCCCGAAAAATCCACACACACACACATAAAAAACACAAACACTCACACCTACCACAAGTTAAAACATATACCACAAACGCCATACCCGCAGACACCCACACCACCAACAGACACATGCACAAAAGCCACTGACACTCCCTTTACCTCTCAAACGCACCTCCCTCCCAAACACTCTACCCAGTTTCTGAAAGAAGACATGTTTGCCCTGCCCCTGGTCCTTCCTCATTCCAGACCACCCCTTTCAAACCTCAGACCTTCCCACCCAAACATTTTTGTGCCCCTTCCACACACCAACTCACCCCTTCAACATCCCAACCCACCCCTTCCAAATCCAAACCCACCCCTGCCAAATCTAAACCCACCCCTCCCAAACACAAGGGCCCCCGCCTGTTACATCAATGAGGTGCCTGCTCTCCAACCCATAGATGCCCCTTCCAGAGGAGTTTTATTCTGGCTTTGAAATTAGGAGGCAAGTGAATGGCATGCAACCCAGACTGTACCTGATAGCCGGAGCCTTTTCTCATGTTTTGCATATTATGTTTCATTTGCATTATGAGAGAGTTTTCTCAGTTCTACAAAAAATTACTTTGAGAATACATACCTTTGTCCTGGCCTTATTTTTTTATTGTTACAAATAGTTTACTGATGATGTTATTTGTGCTAATATGTGTGCTATGCACTTACTCTCATTTGTGACAGTGACAAGCACAGGGTATATGTTTTAGATATTTTTTCAAATGTACCCCTGGCAAACTCTGACAAAGATGAAGACAGCTTCCAGTAACCAGATGGGGTCAAATGATCAAAGTACCAAGAAGTATATATCTATATAAAAAGTATTTTTTTACTTGCCTATATCTTTGGTGCCGCTTGATGAATCTTCACAAAACTTTCCAAAAACAATTGCCAGTCATGTCAGCTGCACTCTGGAAAGTTTCAGTTGATCCATCCGGATGGGCTGAGACAATGGGAGGAGGTCCCAAAACATGTTTTACTAATTCATTTTTCCATAGGGAGTTTGAACAGCGATAGCTCTGAAATTACTGGATGGAATTACACCAAATTTGGCAGAAAGGTAGGTCCTGGTCCAGAAAGTGACCATATTGTGTTTTGGTGTGAATCAGTTCAGTGTTTTTTTGTAATTAACTGGAAAACAAATTTGTATATATAGGGAGGTAGATCCATTGCGATTCCTACGCTGATCGGCACACGTCCTGGTGCAAGATGGAGCATTATGATTAAATGGTCGCAAGCTGTTCAGAACCTTGTGCCTGCCATTTTGTCATCTGGAAACGGTCCTGGGGGATGGATTTTAAGAGGAAAATGGATAGAAGGGGTCAGGATAGTGTTACTGTGACCCTATGGGGGTTATGAATAGGTTTGTGAGGTACCCAATATGAGTTTAAAAAGGTCAAATCCCTTTTTATTTGACGATCGTGGTGTGGCGACTCTGTTGCGGTGCTCAGCGTGGCTCCCCGTGTATCGTTGCTATGGAGTCACAAACCATGCCAATAAAGAAAATAAATATATATTCACAACTCACAGTTACACCAGAAAGTGACCTTTTTTGTTTTGGTTTAATTGGGGAAAACAAATTTGTATATATGGGGATGTGAAGTTTCTTGACTACTCCTGATCTCACCCTGAGATATTATTGGCTGACAACACTTCAACAACAGAAGCCATTGAAGTTTTGTCAGCCATCTTGAGACTTGGCAGAAGCCGAGTCCCAGAAAAAAAGTACAAAATAAAGAAAAGGGGCCAGGGTATGAACACATTGAAACCTTAACTCTGGTGGTGGAGTCTCAAAGGGGTGGGCCAAGTCCCAAGGGCATTTGCTTAAAAATGTGTTGCCCCAGGGACCGCCATCACTCCAGTGCTTATGATTAATATGCATTGGGGCAAAAAGTCCCCCCTGCCCTGGGGTTCACCACCTCCCTGGGGCATTATAATAATAATACGGAGGGGGGCCCAGCCCCCCTCCTGCTGCCCCAGGGACCACCACCTCCAAATTGGAGGTGGTGGCAAAATGCTCCAATTGTGCGTGGGAGGCCCGTTGGCCTCTCGCACAGTCCCAGGGACTATAACGTCTTCGGGGCTTCATTTTATTGATTTGTGGTAGGTTCCTGGCCCCTCCCACTGCCCAGGGGACCAACACCTCCCAGGGGTGATCAATGCGATTTATGTGGGGGGGGGGGCTGTCGAACAGGCCCACTGTAAAAAACTGAAGCTTTCACCTCTGTCCCCTGCATGCGTGCAGGGAATAGAGATGAAATGCTTTAGCAAGCTGCTGTTGAAACCTTAAGCTGTCCCTAGCGGTGCCCGATAGGCCATAATGGGCATTTATAAAAGTACAGAATTAAATAAATAAATACATATGGAAGGACCGCGAGGTTCACTTGCCATCACAGATAGCCCATTAAGGGCTGAAAAAAATCATTAAAAAAATCTATAGCTCAGTGTGAAGGTCTATGACTTTCACACTAAGCACTCAGGGATCGAGCCAGCCAAACTTACTTTCCTCTTTTTTTCTAAAAGTACAAATTAATTTATTTTTTTAAAATGACAGATTTGTTTTTTTTAAATTATACAGAAATATCTCATTCTAAGTATATCATATATCAAAGCCTAAAAAACTCTCTCTCTTTCTCTCTCTCTCTCTCTCTCTCTCTCTCACTTTCTTTCTCACTCTCTTTCTGTCTCTCTTTCAATCAATTTCCCCCACTCATACACACACTCAGACCCTTACGCACCCACTCACAGACCCACTGAGACACTCATGCACACACTCACATACCCACTCAGAGCCTTGTGCACACACTCATAGTCCCGGTCATACCCTCACACACCCACTCACAGACCCACTCAAACAGTTACTCACCCACTCAGAGACCCATTCAGACACTCACACACCCACTCACAGACCCACAGGCAGCCCCATACACCCACTGACAGCCTCTTACACCCACTCACAGACCAATGCAGGCACTGAAATACCCACTAAAACACTGATATACACACACCTAGACAGACACTCTGACAGCCACTCTCACCCCCTGATACACCCTCTCACAAATATTCTAGCACCCTGAGAGGCCTTGGCCAATTTCCACAGTGGACGGTCAATGGGCTGTACACAGCATGGGGTTGGGTGGTTAGGGGCGTTGGCCACTGGGCCTAGCTGCAGGCCAGGTTTTCTGGGCAACCTCCACCACACACGGGCAAAGGCCATGCACTGTAAGATTGGGTACTTATAGGGGGTTGGCCTCCGGGCCTGGCCACAGGCTAGGCCCTGTGGCAAACCGCTGCTGTGCATGGGTTTGTGAGGGACCCAACATGAGTTAAAAAAGATTAAAATCCCTTTTTGTTTGGTGCTCGTGGAGTCGCGACTCCATTGCACTGCTCAGCGCTGCCACCCATGTAAATATGGAGTCACAAACCCTGCCAATAAAGAAAAATATGCGTATATATTTACATACTCACTGTTACACACACTGTCAGACCCACTCAGACACTCACTCAGCCACTCACAGACCAACTCTGGCCATCATGCACCCACTCACACACCCAATCAGACACTCAAGCACCTGTTCACAATCCCAGTGATACTCGTACACCCACTCACAGACCCACTCAGACACTCACATCCTCACTCACAGACCCACTCAGTCACTCAGATACCCACTCACAAACCTAGTCACACACTCATGCACCTACTCACAGACCCACTGACACTCATACACCCAGCTACAGACCCACTCAGACCCTCATACACTCACTCACAAACCCCATCAGACCCTCAACCACCCCCTCACAGACCCACTCAGACACTCACAGACCCAGTTGCAGACCCAGACAGACACTTGTACACCTACTCAGAGACCCACTCAGTCACTCATGTACCCAATCACAATCTCAGAGGTACACTCATGTACCAACTCACAGGCTTAGTGAACCTCATATACCCACTCAAATACCCATTCACACAGTCATACACCTCCTCACAGACCCACTGAGACCCTTATTCACCCACTCAGAGACCCACTCAGACTACTTTGTACCCACTCACGGACCCACGCAGATCCTCAAGCACCCACTCAAAGAACCAGTCACATACTCATGCACCAGAGAAACTGACAGACCCAGTTGCAGACTCAGACAGATACTTGCACACATACTCAGAGATCCACTCACTCATGCACCCACTGTCAAACTCAGAGACACACTCATGTGCCAACTCACAGACCTAGTGACACTCATACACCCACTGAAATACCCATTCGAACACTAATACATCCATTCACAGACCCAATCAGACCCTTGTGTAACCAGCCACAGACCCACTTAGACTCTTATTCAGACACAGACAGACCCACTCAAACTCTAAAGCACCCGATCACATGACCCAGTGACACTCAGACACCCAATGACAGACCCACCAAGACACTCAGACACTCAATCACAGACCCACTCAGACACTCATACAGCCACTCACAGACCCAGCCACACACTAATGCCCCCACTCACAGACCCAATCAGACACTCAAATACCCAATCGGAGACCCAGACAGACACTTGTACACCCACTGGCAAATCCACTCAGTCACTAATAATCCCACTAACATACTCAGAGACACACTCATGCACCACCTCTCAGGCTTAGTGACACTCATACACCCAATCAAATACCCACTCAGACATTCATAGAGACCTACAGAGTCACTCATGCACTCACTCACAGACCTAGTGACAATCATACATCCATTAAAAAGACCTACCCAGACACTTACACACCCATAGATAAACCTATGCATTCACTAACAGAGTTACTGAGACAGCAATGTACTGACATTCACTCATTTTGATGCAGCCGTTTACACATCCACTCACACACTCATGTACCCACTGAAAGATCCACTTTCACACTTGTGCATCCAATAACATAGGCAATCATACTTCCACTGAGGTATTCAGAAATGTACTGCTACATGGAGAATGAAAAAAAAAACATATGAAAAATATGTTGGGTGTTGAATTTGTGCTTTTACTTTGGGAATCTGTGACGGAGTTGCGACTCCTTTTTGTTTAAAAAGAAAATCAGATTTCTTTTAAATTTAAAAAGCATTTGGGATAAAGGGTGGCTCTAAGAAGAGCCTTTGTTTTTGTTGTGTTTATATATTTAGTACATATGTGAGTAGATGCAGAATTTTAAGTTGCTCAGAAACACTCTGTTGCACTCATATGTAAAATGAACATCATTGTTTCTATATATCCCATCCATGTCAAAGTGAAGGTTATTATTGTAGCTCAAGCCTGTTATGGTTTCTGAGGAATGCTGAAACAGTTTTATTAACATGTTTTCCGGCTTTGTCTATTTGTGGACAGAATTCAATTGACCACTTCCATTTCTGCCTTTGGCATATATTAGAGAACACAAAGGCAGTGCGGGGGAAAAGGTTTCCTGAACAAAGGTATCCTTCATTAAGATTTCCCAATAAAATACTAGTCAGTGTGCCCAGGCCATTACCAGTACAGTGTGCAATCATGAGGTGAGGGGGTTGGAAATCTCTAATGCACTCAATAAAAGAAAGCAATTACTGCTACTTTGACCCTCTTTGGCCAAGCCAAGTAATATTCGCTTTAGGCACACCCAGGTCCCTGTTAATGTCACTCTTTCTAGTATACTCACTAGCCCAAAAATATAGCTATGACCTACAATCTACACTCTGAACAGTTTGAAAGGAAAGAGCAGTAGCACACATTAGAAGGCTGCAGCTAAAAGATGGGTTTTTTGAAAATGTGTGGTGGTGAAAATGGAGGGAGCAGTGGATTTTTAAAAAGTGCAATTTTGATTGGATATTGTATATAGATTGCTAGATATAAAATAGGTTGTGGTGTAAAATATTAAGTTAGGGAATCAGTGATTGGTCCTTAACTTTCCATATTTAACTAAAGCCATTCTGGATATGCTGGCATTCTATTATAGTCAACAACACCTGCTAAGCAGACATTGAAGCTAGTATGTTGCTAGAAAATGCAATTAACTTTTGAAATATTGCTACAGTATAGTATTCTGAAGAAAGTTGCTTCGGCAGCTGAGGTGAAAGAGTGTGGGGGAAGGTGAAGTGTTAAAGGAGACATACATTTTTCAAATAAGAGAGGTTTTTTTATATAAGGAAATATAATGAATTATTTTTCCAATCCAGTGATATCAGTGGATGTAAAATGTTGAAGAAAGTGTGGAAAAAAATAATGGGAAATATATTTTCAAACCCTCGACTGGAGTCGCGACTCCACATGGTGCGGCCATGATGGGCGCCAAGACAGAGTCGCGACTCCAGGAGCACACAGTAGCAAATTGGGCTTCTTACCAAAAAAGAGAAGAAAGGGTTAACAGCCACTAACCATTCAGATGTAGCATAACATAAAGAAAAAATGAAATGCACTTTGTGATTAGATAATTAGGACAGTAGCAGTGAGAACAAAGGTTAACAGTTCACATTACTGGTTGCTTGGTCTAATAGTGGGTTACCTTTCTTATTTTGAGAATGGAAGTGTTATTATGTGACAGTATTTTATCTGTCAATGAAAGCTAGTAACAGGTATGTGAATGAGAGCATTAGTTTTAAACCAAGCTGTGTTTGGAAATAAAAGTGGACATGATATACATAAATAATTTTACAGAATGAATAAAAGTGCAATATTTACAACCATGCTTTTGCTTTAGTACTAAGGATTTTTTGTGCATGCTTAAATTTGCAAGTTGAGTTGGTATTAGAAAGACTTATAGTTCATTTTTCTTTATATAGAGGTTACATCTGAACTAGGGGTGTACATTAGTTATATGAAGGGTGGTATGTTGTTATAATGAAAGACATATGAGGCCTATGCTGCAAAGCAGTGTACCAAGTGCCCCAGTTCAACATGTCATAAATGTGCTGTATCTACAAGACAGATTGAAGTTATTTCCTTTACCTTTGCAATGATGCAGAAATTCCTGCCTAGCGCTAATGCACACAGGCTTTCACCATGGTGCATGGCTACCTGCGTTATGGGGAATAATGTTTTTGTGCAAGAAATGATACCATCCTAGACAAAAGCAATCATAAGGCATGTTCTCCTATTTCTTTGTCTGCTGCTAAATGCAGCTAAGATAGGAAGAAGACAAAATGGGTTTAATTAAAGATAAATAAGAATATACATTTAAAAAAAAGTGGTGTAGGCTTCTAATGAATTTGTAGACTTCTAAAGGTGAAAATGCATAATATCCATGTAGCTTCACTATAACAGGAGTTTGATTGATACAGTAAAACACTATGTACAGAATTATGTACAAATAAAGCACTTATAATAACACACGTATACATACACTGATACACACAGTTAGATTCTAATCCGAACAGCAACAGAAGGAGGCATATATTTATACATACAAATATACTCCCAGGCATAGATTGATACATATGCTGACACACACAGAGTGACAGTTATGTACAGACTAATATACCTAGAAAAACACTGATGTAGATGAGAAGATACCCAACTATACATTGATATTCGCTATACCAGAGTGAAGTACAAATTAATTTATAAACTGAAACAATGACTTAGTTATAGGTATGATAACGGAGAGAGGCACACTTTTATTTAAATGAGAAACTAAGGCATGTAGAGTGTGAGAATATAGTGGTGCAATGTTGCATTACATTGATATGGTTATAATATACAATTAAGTAGCACATTTCAGTATTTTTTTTTTCAGAGACCTATTCCTGCATTAAAAGACATATGAAAAATGCTTAAGAAAACAATACATTGAGGAAATGATATTACTTACTTGCAAGTCAGAAAAAAAATTAAAGCAACAAGTGGACAATGTCACTAAAGAGAAAGGAGCTGCTGTTAGGAAAACCATTTTTTTTAAAACAAAAAGCTGTATGTGGGAAAATGAAATGTTTGCAAAAGGAAGTTAAGAAAAAGGTCACTTTTAAATCAGTAACAGAAAGTATAAAAAGTTGATAAATTAGAAGCAAGAAGTCAAAGAAGAAACCCAAAAGCTCAACCAGAAGGCAGCAACAACTCAAAGAAATTAGAGTGAGAACACATGGTGCCCTGGCAATTCAGATTCTAATCAAACATATGAAGCAATACAGAAGTAGAAGAGAAGTAGTGAAACAAAACAAATGTGTTGAGGCTGTAGTTGATGAGGTGTTTGCCTTGAAGAGGAAGCTTTCCATTTTGATTCTCAATAGGATGAGAACATTGGATAAAACAGTGTTGGGTATGAAAAGATACAGCCAAAGAAAAAGAATTGTTAATAAAACTATTTGTTGTAAAATCTTTAGTGGTGAATGGAAACATACCTCCAGTACAGAACCTTCCTTTAATGAAGAAGGTTATTTGCAAGAGAACACATTAGTACATGCACTTGATTTAACTGGTCGATATTATGAAATGAAGGATGCGAGTCCTCTCGGAAAAGAGGAGATTGTTCCTAAAAATATTGAAGAGGTGATAGTTGAAGAGGTTAAGGGCACGGCATAGGCAGGTTCTGTTTACAAATGGAACTGTACCAGTATTTGTACAATTCATCAACAATCTATTGGTTTATTACAAACCTTTGTATGTGACTTTCCATGTAGAAGATTTAAGCAAATTTTGCAAGGATTGGATCAATTCAAACTAAGAAAGCATTTTATTTACAAGGACAGTCGTTTGCATGTTCATCCAAGAAAGTGTGCCAAAGCACCTTTCATCACTTTAGAATGTTGGCAGTTCACCATTCAAAAATACAAAGATTAATTAGGAGAGTTTACTATGTGAAGACTCCAGCGTCATATTTAGAAAGGATGAATAGAGTACTTTTGCATGGTACTGTACAAGACTTAGAAAAGGTGTTTGAGGATGTGCAGTTTTGTTTCTTTGGTCCGGAAAGGATTCTAGGGAGAATAAAGAATTCACAGGTGCAGGTATTAAGGAAGAGAACACTGGTATTAGAAAGTTTAATGGAGCTTCTTCTGAAAAGCCAAACTATGTTTGCATTTATTGTAGACGCACTCACTACAAAAGTAAAGCATGAAATGTATATGTAGTTTCCAAAATTGAAGGGGAAAACAGAGAAACGTGAAAATAATTTGCTGCTTATTTATTTGTGGAAGAGCATTTTGTCTTGTCCATTTGGCAAGTTATATGCAAGTACTGCTTTGATAAATTAGGGTCTGAAAACACCAGCTAGAAGCAGTGTATAATGGGTTAGAACTTGTGACTGTTCCAAAACAACTACAAGACTTAAATGTGTATGAATCTATCCTTATACAATCTGTACATCTATTTGAAGCAAGTATATGTTTGGAAGCAAAGCTAGGTAAATTGCATACAACTGAGTTATTGAAAGGCCTTAAAGGAAGAGTAGTGTATTTGCCATTAAACTTTAAAAAATGTAGAAACTGTAGGAGTAGATAAAGACAATGAAAAACCACTTATTAATCTGGTAAAGGATATGCCAAATAAGAATAAAACATTTGGCAAGAGTTGATTGATATTAATAAAGTTAAACAAGCAACATTATACCAGATACAAAATAATGTTTATGTTGACCCTGATGTTCCAAATGTTGATGATGATGATAGCTTTCCACCAAGTGGAGAATAGAAAAACTAGATCCAGCCGATCAAAAAAAATGTATGAACACTTCAGCATCCATCCATTACATTCCAAAGAAGTCTTTGGTGATGCCAGAGACCTTTTTCAAATGAAGCAAGTTAAAGGAGCTCCCTTTAGGCTCGCTTTTCCCCAACTTGTTTCCCACAGGAGTAGGAGGTCCATATGATGACCAACCCATACAAATACCAGCAGATGAATACCGATCAACACAATTATATTCAGAAGATCCAAGATTCAGACTGTATATTCCATACATATTTCACCTTCTATTTGAGATTGACTTGTTCAAACTTTCATATGCAGTACATCACATTTTAAAAACAAGAGTTAATCTTCAAAATATGTCTGCAAGACATTTTGTTAAGAAAGTTCATGAAAAGGATGAGAACTTAGAATACAACTTGATTAATTTAATGGCATGTCAACAGGCTACCAACGAATATTGGTTTGTTGTCACGGAGAGCTGAAGACGAAACGTGGTTTTTGACATTGAGTTGTGCAGAGTATGCATGAGATGACCTGATTCAATTCTTGAGAGAAGCAAACTCTAACCTAAAATATATCAATTTAAAAACAGCATGAGAACTGAACTCATTAGATCCTGGTAATGTTTGTAGATATTTCAACCACAGGTTCTAAGCTATGCTTGCTTTTATGTGCAACAAAAGCAATCCTTCTCTTGGAGAATTAAGTGATTTATTTTGGCAGAAAGAGTACAAGGTAAGAGGTGCTCCTCACATTTGTATATTACTCTGGATAAAAGATGCACCCAAATTTGGAGCAGAAAGTGATGAGTTTGTGGTGTCTTTTATAGAACAGTATGTCACATGTACCATATGAAAACACACTGGTGAAAAAGGTCTTGAAGAACAATTTTTACGTTTCCAAACACATAGATATGGGAAGTACTGTCATCGTACATACAGGTTCAAAGAAAAGTTTTACATAAGAAGTCAGTTTGGATTTCTGTGACCTGTCATTTTGAAAGAAAGAGTAAACAGCTTCCTATCTTCAGTCAGACATACTCTTACACGGAAATCACCTAAGAACACATATAACTGAAAGAGAACCCAAAATTCCAAATATATAAATGACTACAATCCTGTGATTTTAAAAATGTGGAATGCTAACAAGGATATTCATTTTTTTGCAGACAACTCCATTGCTGTGGCTTGGTATGTCAATCCGTATGTTACAAAATCTGAAAACAATTAGATGAAGGAGATGTGAGAGGAGATTTCTGCAGAGAAGATACTTACCAATAAATTATATTCCTTCACCTTGAAAATGCTTTCTCATATGGAAATAGGGTCCTATAAAGCCTGTGACAGATTGAGTTTGGCAAGTTTGTTCTCAAAATCAAAAGGAATTGTCTGGGTAAGTCTTGGTCTACCTGCTACAAGAAACAAAGTATTGAAGTCTTGCCCTGAAATTCAGTACCTGGCAGAGTTTGAACCAGAAAGTACAGACATTGTAAAATAAAATATGTTGGATACATACTATCGAAGAAGAAGTCTGCATTTAGAAGACAACCGCCTTTATGAAATTCTTCAAATCTACGGATATAGAAGCAATGTAAGTGAAAACAAAGAAGAAGAAAAATATGGAATTTGTGGATGTGACTGATGCTTAGTGAAACATGAAAAACAAAATTGAATTAACCATCGAAAACTTAGCTGTCAAACTCTAGAGAAAAGAGAATTTTTCTATTTAACTCTTCTTCAACTATTCAAACCTTGGAGTACTGAATTAGAATTACTTGGAGATTATGACTGCTACAAAGAATATTTTAATGCTGTCAAAGATACTATTCAGTGTCCCATCTTTCAACATTATTTACAAATGTTAAATGATGAGATGCAACAGGAAGAAATGATAGCTGCTGAGCTAGCTAACGATAGCTCTCAAAGCAGCCAAAGTTCAGCAACTTTAAGTCAACATACTCTTGGACAACCTATTTTTGAAAATGAAGGTGTAATAGCTATGAATGAAGTGGAAACTGCAATGGAAAAAGCTAGACAGGAATCTGTAGATCTGGAACAGTTAATTAGACAACTCAACAACAAACAGAAAAACATTTATATTGAAGTAAAAGACACATTAGTACATTGATTTCCTCATTAGATGAAACCATGCAATAGCGCGTTATTCAACCCAATACTGTTATATATCAGTGGTCACGCTGGCACCGGAAAAAGTTTTTTTGTCAAAGTTATCTCTACTTACTTACAAAAGACTGCAGATTCAAACTTGTTGTCTGTAGTAATAGCACCTACTGGACTAGCTGCACACAATATCAAAGAAAGAAATTATTCTACATAAACTACTAATGCTACCAGTTGAACATGAAACTGAACTGAAATACTAGACGTTATATGGTGAAGCTTGTCATGAGGTGGCAAGAATTCAAAAGAAAATACATCTTTTGATTATTGATGAGGTAAGCATGGTTTTGAATTGAATGCTTACTTTTGTTCACCTAAGAATGCACCAGGTACTAAAAATTGAATATGACATATTATTTGGAGGAAAGCATTTGATTGTTTTTGGAGACCTACTACAACTTACTCCTGTAAAAGGGCAGCCTGTCTTCAAAACTCTTTCTCATAAAGAGACTCAAAACTCATTAGGAAGTATTGGTGATGTAAACATTTGGCAATATTTTCAACACAAAGAACTTGTTAAAAATATGCACCAAGCGTCTGACACGGAGTACAGAAATGTTCTAAAGGACATTAGAGTAGGAGTTTTGACAGATGAGGGAAACTGATGTTGAAAAGTCGGCTTATGAAGAAAGGGTTTTCCTCTAACAAGACAGCTGCAGAGCTTATGTATAACTTTTGTAAAGAGGGGAAAACTACAGGCCCAGATTCATACTTGCTTTACGCCGAACTTGCGTAATTTTTTTACGCAAATTCAGTACAAACATAACTCCATATTTATACTTTGGTGCTAGATCCGTGTAGAGCCAATATTTTGGAGTTAAAGTCATTTTTAGCTTGCGGGAAACTACCTTGCATCAATGAGATGCAAGGCAGGCGTTCCCATGCAAAACATGACTCTAAGGCTGTAGCGCCTTATTTATCCTCCCGTGCAAAGATGGTGCACGGGAAGGAGGTGGGCCTAAATATTGGCGCTAAGCTTGCTTAGCGCCATTATTTAATGCCTGGGTCAGGGCAGGTGTTAGGGGACCTGTGGGCCTATTCCCATGGTCAGAGACCTTGGAATGGGCCAACTGGTGCCCTTCCCTTGCCCCAGGTACACCCCAATCCACACTAGAGGGACACCAGTGGATGGGGGACCCCACCCAAGGTAAGTAATGTAAGTACAGGTGAGTACATATACAGGTTTTTTTTAAGTGCCATGGAGGACCTAACTTGGGCCCCCCTACATAACACTGGGCCCAATGGCCAGGCCCAGGGAACATATGTCCACTGGGCATGGCCATTGGGTTGGTGGGCAACCAGAGGAGTCATGTCAATGGGGGTTTTACATCAAAAAATGAGTCTAGTCTGGTTAGAGGCATTTTTATGCCTCCGACCATACTAGTTATCCTTTGACGCACAACCACCAATTCCCCCTATGCCTTCCCCACCCGATTAGCATCCTTTTTCATGACGGTAGCTGGGCCTTACTGCAGACTACAATCATTCCATTAATATGAGGCCTGGATGGCGTCGTGGAATGGCGCTAGCCGGCGATATACTTTTTCACGCAAATCTGCGTTAGCACAGTTTTGCGTGAAAACGTATAAATCTGGGCCAAGGTGTCTATTTCACACAATAATCTGGAGTTGGTAGATTTTCCCTAGTTCACCCTGGCAATGAAAGACAGTAAAGACAAATATTACTGCACAACCATCTACTACTCAAAAACACACATATTCTGGTTGGATTTGGCATGAGGGTCAGTGAGAGTTGGTGAAAACATCAGTGAAAAGGTCGAGATGTAAAGTTAGATGTACATGTTATTAACAAAAAAGTTCACAAAAATTAAAATGTAGAAATGCCTGTTGATAATAAAATTGAAGTTTTGGACTACTGAGCGCAGTTTTGCTTCAAAAAGTATACATCTGGGCCATAGTTACTTTGATACCTACACTTGAAGAGTGTGCTCAGTTTAATGAAGATTTAGTAAAATTGGACAATGAAGAGATTTTGGAGATTACTGCTATTGACAAAATGAAATGCCAAGGAGTAACCATACTACTCAGTGAAAAATTACAAGTTCAATTCAACTCTTTGGAGAAATCTGTACCCAGGACTGCAGGACTAGAGAAGTGTTTACATGCATGTAAAAATTGATTGTACATTTTAGGATGCAATTTGAATGTTGAAGCAGGATTGGTAAATGGTGCCATGGGTAAAGTTGTTGATTTCATCAAATTTCCTAACCGCGATGAGGTTACATTCTTAGCTATAAAGAATGATTAGGTTGATGAGATAAAAAAAAGGAAGGATGTGTTGTGCGCTTTTTGCTTGTGAAAGATTTGTATGTGTACCAAAAACAGTTTCCAATCCATCTTCAGTATGCCATAACTATCCATAAGTCTCAGGTTTAAGTGTTGATGCTGCATTTATTAATATTGGAAGTACGCTTTTTAAAGAAGGAATGTCATATATTGCATTGTTATCAGTTAGAATATTATCTGGTTTGTTTATGGTTGATTTTGATGAGATGAAGCTTACCGCAGATGCAAATTGTATGAGAGAGTACAACAGATTAAGAAGTAAATAGGCTCCCCCTTTAGGACAGTATCCTGTTTATGAGAAACAGACATGATGGTCTAAATGGAAACTGACAAAACAATCAAAAAAGATTATAGAAAAGAGAGAAAGCAAAGATAAAGGAGAAGGTGTGTAGAAAAGAAAACTGTAAAAGGATGGAGATATTGATGATTACCAGTTGGATAACACTAGTGGTGTTAATTGGAATGTGAATGTTGTTCTCAATGTTCTCTTTCTTCTACCACATGCTGTAAATGCGATCCAAGAAAAAACACTGAACACACTGGGCACAGCACTATTTAATTGCCTTCAATGCACATCTCGGAATAGAAGTGTAATACAGTCTGCCTCAGGAATTCAAGAACTGGCAGACAAATATAGTGGATCTGTAGTGTGTACTCTAAATACTCAACAAGATGCACAGGAATTTATTATGTTAATCCTTGGAATTTCAGAAGAAGAAGATGGAAATATTGATGATATATTTGGACTGAGTTATACATGGAACCATGAATGTGAAGATTGTCCTTTCTCATCTAGCACTGAAATCCAGTCTGAGCAATTCTTTTCATATTTAAATCTTTTTATTGAACCAAAAAAGAAACATGGTTCTCACTGTCAAGTATGATGGAACATAGATGTTGCACATTAACCATTCAAACGTAAATTCCTTGGCATTATACAGTTTGCCAACTAAAAACACCAGTGGCGCTTTTATGGCCTCTTTTGCTATTGAAAAAAAACCTCATCCTGACTCCAGTCTCACCTCTCGTAGCTTCCTCCTGCCTCCACCTCCGTGTCCTGGCCTCTAACAGCCCCCCAAGCCCCCCACACTTTCTTCCATTGTTTGGGGCAACCTCTCCCTGTGTATACAACCTTCTCTGCTCTCTGGTACCAGTCCAGGTCAACTTGCCAATCCACCAACTTGGGGGTGGTTGGACTTCCCCGGGTTCTTGCAATGTTGTGCATGGTACTCCTGCTGCCAGTCGCAACCAAATTCCATAGTACCTGGGCCACATGCTTTCTCCCGAGATCTCCAACAGGAACTATTTGGGGTCTAGTGCTATTTCTAGTGTAGTGACCCTGGACATCACCTGGGCAGTACTGAACCAGTAGTCCTGTATCAGGGGCACCCTTAGTGTGTGTACATAAATGTGCCCTCTTCGACACAGCCTCTCAGGCACAGTGGACTTGTCGCTTTTCCAAATTTAGGCAGTAGTATTCAAGAGTAGTAAAACCTAGAGAGCTTCATCCAATTCATCATCCACAAGGGCTCCAAAGTCTTCCTCCCATGACCCCCTCAATATAATCAGCAAGTCCATGGAGTAATTTATCAATTTTCTGTAAATTGTTGAGATCCCCTGTTTGAGGATCAGTTCAGTGAGAATCCTGTACTCCAGGCGGGAGGCCTCCAGCAATTGTTGCCATTCCTTAATATGCCCCCTAAGAAAATGAACCA
Source organism: Pleurodeles waltl (assembly GCF_031143425.1). Taxonomy (NCBI): domain Eukaryota; kingdom Metazoa; phylum Chordata; class Amphibia; order Caudata; family Salamandridae; genus Pleurodeles; species Pleurodeles waltl. The sequence continues at coordinate 10,707,810 of NC_090443.1, read as the reverse complement.
GTTGCAAATATTGATAGCATTCAGTGTCCCCAAGAAGTGTCTCAAAGCTGATTATGGCCTGTTTCCTCCATATGTCCCCTGGTGCTCAATTTCTATTTCTTCTCATTTCTGAAACCCCTGTAATCCTCACACCTCCGCTAGTAGGTCGCTATACCAAAGTGGAGACAGGCCGGTACGTTTCCTCTTCCAACCTAGGAAAGTGTTTGCTTTCCTCGAGGCCCTGACTACTGCCAAGGTGTGATGTGGTAGGGTTTTTTCTCATTGTGTATTGTATTGTAAGGCCTCAGGACCACCGCTGCCCATCACGTGTCTGTCTAGTCTATAGGCTGGACCCCGTTCATCTGTGAAACCCATTCACTGGCCACGAGGAGGTGTGATGCCCAGCAGTATTTCTGACTGTCCGGAATTGCCAGTCCCCCGTCATAAAACTTTTTTTGCAATTTGACAAGGGCTATTATTGGAGCTCCCTGGTTCCATAGAAGCGAGCAGACTTCTCTATCTATCTTCTTGAAGACTTCCTGGGGGATCACGCATGTTCTACATGACATATAGAAATCGAGGTAGGCTCATCATTTTATAGTGGGCTGCTTTACCAATTAGGGTCAGCTGAAGGCTATGCTAGTAAGTAACATGCCCCGAGCCTCTCCAGTTGTGGGGATAGGTTCTTATTCAGAAATTCCTGGGGGTCTCACATTACATGAATACCAAAATAGCGAAAGCCTGTTGTGACCACCGGTGCTACACAGTCCCGGGATAGGTTGTACCCCGAAGGAGGAAAGACAACAGACTTTGACCAATTTATGGTATAACCAGAGTGGTCTCCAAAAGTGCCAAATATCTGCCAATCAAGAGGGAAGGCTGTGATACATAGGGGTGTATGTTATCTGCATATAATGAGATTCGCTCTTCCTACCTCTCCTGAGCTTGGATCCCCCAGACCAGAGGATCCTGATGAATCCATGACACGATTGGTTCCAATGCCAGGGTGAAAAGCGTGGGGGATAAGGTGCAGTCCTGGAGGGTCTCCCTCTGCAACTTGAACTCCAGAGAGACCACTCTGTTGACCCTCACACATGCCTTGGGGGAGTCATAAAGCAATCTGACCCAGGCGCAGAGCTGCGGTCCAAAACCCAGTCTTTACAGTGTCATGAACAGATAGTTCCACTCCAGGGAGTTGAACGCCATTTTGGCATTCAATGCCAGCAGGGCCGTTTGTTCCGCCCTCCTATCTGCCATCATTTAGAGCACCTCATGCAAGTGCTGGAGATAAAGCCTTGTGCTACTATTGGGCATAAAGCCTGACTGATCTGGGTGTGGAAGTGATGCAATGACCGCCTGGAGTCTGTACGCCAAGGCTTTAGACAAGAACTTAGTCTCCATATTTAACAATGAGATGGGCCTCAAAGAACTGCAGGCTGCCATGGACCTGCCATCCCTGTGGAGGACTACTATCGCCACGGTTCTCTGATCAGCTGGCAGACACCCTTTTCACAGGCCTCCCAGAACATCACCAGCATGGGTCCGGTAATAATACAAGTCAGCCCTTTGTACATGTCAATTGGTAGCCCATTGGGGCCCAGGGCCTTCACTGACTGCAGACCCCATAGGGGTCATACCAACTCCTCTTCCGTTATATCTGACCCCTAGCTTCTATAACTTTCCCCATGAGTACCTATAGAGGGAAAATCAACACAGTCCGCTGAGGACATAGTGGTTTTGGAGGCATAGAGGCCCTCATAGTACCCAGCAAAGGTCTCTACTATGGCCATGCCAAGTCTGAGCGATTTCTGTACTTAACTCTGCCAGACTCTAAAAATGTGCATAATAATTTTAATTTTAAATAACGTACTATGTGCCTATGTTTTTTTTTTCAAGTTCATATGACAGTTTTTTCCCCTGACTGTTCAGTGATGAGCAGCTATACACATCTCTCCTTTAGTGAAAAAGTGTAGAAGCTGAGAATAGTGGACAAGAGAACATAGCAGTTCTATAAAATAAGTATAAAAATACAAAAGTTGCTTGTGTTTTGTTGTTAATAATACATTTTATATTACACATTACAACTTTTAAGAGATATAATAATTATATTAAATGTAACTGTTATTTGTTTTCTTTCTCTTTAAATACAGATGAAAGGACATTTTTTGGCAGGAACGGAGGAACGTAATTAAATATTGCTTCATTAATACATAATCCATACGTATTCTAATGCAGCCAGTCACTCACCCTTACAGGTGCTCATGCACCCATTCTCTCACCCATTCATCCCCTCATGCACCCATTGAGTCATCCATACAGCCACTAATCTACCCATTCACTCACACATACAACCACTTACACACCGACTGATTCACCCATACAGCCATTCATACATCCTACCACTCATCCATACAGCAACTTATCCACCCAATCCCCCATACACCCACTTATGCACCCAGTCACTCACACCCATACAGCTACTCAAACACCCATTCACTCACCCATAAAGACATTAACACACCCATTCACTCAGTCAAACAGTCACTCATGCACACATTTACTCACCCATTCACCCATGATGCACCCATTTACTCACCCATACATCCACTCTAGTCCTGATTCACTCACCAATACACCTCCTCACACACCTCGTCACTCAGCTATAAAGCAAATCATTCACCCATTTACCAAATCACATAGTCACTAACGCACCCACTCAGTCACCTATAAAAGCACTCACACCCCATACGTAAATGTAAATTAGCACTTGTATAGCACACTACTCACCCGTTAGGGTCTCAAGGCACTGTACTCATACCACTATGGAACCCCTCCTGGCTTTTCCTGTGAGGTGCCCACTCCTGAGCACCCCCAGGGTGAAGCCAGGCATCCAAGCGCTGTTGGGGCTGTTGTGGAGATTAAGCAAGCTATTGCCCAGAGTTGCAGAGTGGGACCCATGAATTAGATTAGGCACCGAGGCGAGAAATATCTGGTCAAGGGGAATTGAGCCCAAGACCTGCCGAAGCGGGACTTGAACCCTGGTCTTGAGCCAGATCTCTGCTTCAGGGTCTGCCGCTCTAACCATTGAGCCACACTTCTCCACACCACGTCAACTCAGGAAGCCTGTCAATCATCCATACAGTCACTCTTGTACCCACTCACTCACCCATACAACCACTCATGCACCCATTCACTCACCCATAGAGCCAGTCACAAAAATGATGTGCACTGTTGTAGGAAAGTACCATCTTTATTAGCATGTTACCCCCATTTTTCCCTGTATGTCAGTATGTTTTTGCCTGCCTCACTGGGATCCTGCTGGTCAGGACCCCAGTGCTCATAGTTTGTGGCCTAAAGTGTGTGTTGTCAGTAGTGCTTAACTGTGTCACCTAGGCTCTGCTAACCAGAACCTCAGTGCTTATGCCCTCTCTGCTTCTACATTTGTCACTACAGGCTAGTGACTTCATTTACCAATTTACCAATTCCAATTGGCACACTGGACCCCCTTTATAAGTCCCTAGTATGTGGTACTTAGGTACCCAGGGCATTGGGGTTCCAGGACATCTTTATGGGTTGCAGCATTTCTTCTGCCACCCATAAGAAGCTCAGACAAACCCTTTCAGGGGACTGCCATTGCAGCCTGCGTGAAATAGCACACACACTATTTCACAGCCATTTTCACTGCACTTAAGAAACTTATAAGTCACCTATATGTCTAACCTTCATTTACTGAATTGCCCCCCCATTCCAAATCTGGTATTGGTGAACCAATTCCATGCATCCTGGGGGCTCCACCATGGATCCCCAGTATAGCCAAACAATCTCTCTGAGGCTTACACTGCAGCTACAGCTGCTGCCATCTCACAGACAGGGTTCTGCCCTCCTGGGGTCTGAGCAGCTCAGTCACAAGAAGGCACAACAAAGCATTTCATTCAGGAAGAGGGGCTTACACCTTCTCCCTTTGGAAATAGGTGTTACAGGCTTGGGAGGGGTAGCCTCCCAGAGCCTCTGGAAATGTTTTGAAGGGCACAGATGGTGGCCTCCTTGCATAAGCCAGTCTACACCTCTTGCCATTTTAGTCATAGCTCCATGCACGTTATTTTAACATCCTAGGACTGCCACTGTGCACTTTAACCTAGATATATTTTATTCAGCTTCATTTTATTATTGTTACAATAGCCATTTTTACGGTCTTGTTTTTTTTCTTGCTATCTAGCTGTTTTTGCCTAGGATAGCACCACGTTCTCAAACAAGATATTCTTGCTCACTCTGTGTTTCTTTCAAGGCTGTAGTAAGATAGGTTGCGGTGAACGAGGTATAAGTTTTGTCTCTGACATTCATAGAAAAACACACATCTTTACGTAGGGACATTTTCTCAGAACATCAGCTGTTTTATTATAAAAATACTTCCCTGTCCTTTACATGTTAGAGGGAGATTCCAGCCAGAGAACCACGACTGTATGCTGATTGCTGAACGCTTCGCTACAGGTGCTCATGCAGACTTCAGGCCTTTGCTCAGGTATGGGGGATGATGTCTTCCCAGGGGAACCTGAAGGGCAGAATTAGAGCTTAACACGTTCTGCTTTATTATAGCCTAGGTAGGACTTAGCCTATTGACTCTAGTGACAAAATGGTAGCGTTATTTCTATGCTTTACTCTTCTTGTCACAATTTTAATCTTGTCATGTTGTATCATCCTGGTTATTGCAGCACATGCTTTGCTATCTAAGATGCAGTTGCTTCATTAAAATCTTATTGAACCATATACTGGCTCTGTTTGTCATTGTTTATGTGAGACCAATGTAACAGAGAGAAAAGGATGAGACCTGAGTGACCACAGTTTCCCTGAGGAATCAATTATGTCATGCGGTCGGCTGCCCAGTCATCCCAGCCCTTGGGTAGAGATGAGGCACTGCTAGTTATTCAGAGCAAAACCCGGATTAGGGTGACAGGTGTCCCCTATAGTGGGTCAGACTCAGTCTCCCACACCGCAGGCGATTCTGCTGCTCAAAATCCAGTAGTCTCATTAGAATAATGAGAGCCTACACAACATGGCACCGCCAACGTTTTGGTAGGTTATAATTTTCGGGTCCTCCTGAGTATCTCAGTTTCACTATATACAAAGACACCTCAGTTAAACATACGGAGACGTATGTGGTATTGTAGATTTCCTCCTCAGCAAAGTAGGGAACACCTATCTGATGCTGGGGGTTGTTCAAGCTTGAACCTTAAAAGGAAAATCCCCATTTGATGTGCTCATCTCTGAACAAACGTACCATCTAATAGGACGAATCCACAGCAGGTAGCAATTGTAGTCAATATGAGACAACCCCTGATTGCACATTTATTGGCAAATGACCTAACGGCTCTGGCGGGTCCAGTCACATTTGTTGCTGACACAGATGCAGCATATAGAACATAACTATTTTATTCTTGGTTACATTTCCAGCAGTTGATGGGAACATGAATACATTTCATCATTATATACCTGCAAACATACCTTGACAATACAGAGCATACGCATATTTAAAAATACCTTTATCAAGAACATAATAATTGGCTTGATGGTGCCCTACCCCACACGATTTTATCAATTAGGTCAGGTCCTCTAAGTGATGATGGTCCTACCTGGACTTTATTGCCCACTTATACACCTCACCCTGCAGTGGTATACGTAGCAGTAGCTGAAGCCTGTTTCTTATATACTGAGCTGACGGCAATATATAAAGGATTAGTAAAATTTGTAATGCAAACATTAAATACAAACCCAGAGAGTGCTGCTCCAGCGCAACCACATGCAGTAACACCAGGCATTAATCCTGCAACTGTACATTCAATCATGGGTAAGGTACCCGCCAAACGGGAAGAAATTCCCTTTTGGTTAGCTCAAAAAAATAAATGCACTGGAAGTAGTATTTCCCCATGCAGGACCTCTGGATAAACACAGAATACTAACGATGTTCTAGCCATTTGGCATGGTTACCACAATAGATAATTGTAATACATGGGGCTTTGGATTTGCCATGCTATATACTGCCGCACACAGTACTCCGACACTTGCCAACTTGCCGGAAGTGTTGAAACAAATTCAAGATGAATATGGGACTGCCCCGGCCCTAGACTTAGGGATGCAATTAATGGGCAACTTTGCCACAGTAGCCTCAATTATTTTAAGTAACCGTAAAGGGGAAGGGGTTGCATTAGCAGTTGCCATGTGGCTCCGGGATGTTCCTCAATAGGATCAAGAACATGAGTTGCCAAAGATTATCGCAAAGACCTACTCTATTATTGGTCAAGATAGTCTAGGGGCCAGGCTAACAAAACTACAATTTCAGGGTAAATCTAATAAAGATTTTTCCAAGCAAGCTCCTGAGGGTAATAAGAAACGCTGGGATAAAAAACAATGAACTCTAAAAAAGAAAGGGGAAATCTCTATGCATGGAGATATAATCTCAGAAATAGAGATAATATAAAAACACCTGACGATATCAATATACTGATATGTACCAATCTCGTTCCTTTCAAGACTCTTCGGGAAAACGCAGTGAGAGAGGTGGGAGGTCAGATTGAAGCACAGAGTTCGTGAAACCAAGACAGGAATCACAATGCTCAACAGAGGTTAAAAAGGTAGAGAAACCTCCCCAACAAAACCCCCAATTTAAAGAGAAAATGTTTGAGCAGTTGCAGTTCGACATGCCACTCAAGAAGAGGATCTTCATGAAAAACAGGAAGTAGGCACTAGCACTGCTAGAAAGCGTGGCAGAGGTTACAATAGTTTGCCCAAATCTTCTAGAGCATCTGGAGGTGAAAGCAACTGATGACTTTCTACAAGTAGGAACTGCGGACATGCGTGTCGCCAGACCTGATAGGGTGTACAAAGTAACGCTACAGTTAGAAGGAGACATTGAACGCACAATTGATGCAATCTATTGGGATCGCATAGTAAACATATACAATATCTGATTGGCCACCTGGATTTGTCCGTACCCGCCCATATGGGGAAGATGTTATCAAACTTTCTTTCTTGCCCCCTGTTCCAGAGGAACTCATAGAATCCTACGCCATCGATTGGGCATTGGTGCAGGCACCCGCTTTATATCGCAACCACGAAGGTTGGGACAAAGAATCCCCCACCACATCATCCCTATTAAAAATCAACCCCAACCTCAACCCCAATATCCAATAAAAAATGATGCTAAAGCACCTGTGAGGGAATCCTCACACAACTAGAGTACCAGGGCATAATTGAACCCTGTGTCTCCTCAATGAATAATCCTTTATTGCCAGAAGCTAAACCGGACCAGTCATACAGAATAGTCTTAGACTACAGACACTTAAACAGTCATACACACATGTATGCTATACAAAACTCACATAGCACAGCACTGATGAGCAACATAGTGCGCAAAAAATACAAAACAACACTGGACATTTCCAATGGTTTCTTCTGCCAGGATATAGCGCCTGAGACTTAACAAGTTTTAGTGCACTTGGCTCCCAGAAAAATTCTGTTGTTTACCCCAGGGGCACAAGAACAGTCCAGGACTGTTCGCAGCTCATGTGACTTCAATTTTGAATGACATTGATCCTGAAGCATTGTCCTATGTAGATGATATCTATCTCACAGATGATGAATTACTGCAACATTTAAGATGGGTGGCCCACATTGTTGTGGGATTTGCTGAATTTGGCTACAAATTTAACTTTAAAAAAAACAAAAATAGCCTTCCTCAGTGTCCTGTTTCTGGGATATGAGCTATCGAGTGAAGGAAAGAGACTAGTGCCACAATTCTTAGAAAAATGGGCACAATTGCAACCTCCAAACACAATAAAAAAACTCCAATCAATATTGGGTTTCCTACATTTTAGCAGAACTCACATTCCTGATTATGCAACATGCATAAAACCTTTATATGACTTAATATGTTCTGACTTTTCAAGTAAAGTTTAGACAGTCGAATACACACGCATTCTCAGAGACCTGCAGACAGACATGCTTGCAGCACAACATCTACACACAAGGGACAATAAAACACACTTGGTCATCAGAGTAATTGCTGCTGCCATTGGTTTCACCTCTGTAACCTTTAATGAGGGTGAGACCGTCCTGATTGCATACAAATCACACTTGTACTCAGCAGCAGAACAACGCTTTGCTCCCACTGAGAAAATTCTCACTGCTGTTCAGATGGCTGTCATTAAAGAAAGACCACTAGCTCAGAGAAAATGCATTATTGTCGTCTCCCCAATCCCATCTTGAGGCTGTCAGAAAAGCCAGCGTTCCAAATGCTAAAGCATTACATCCACATTGGATACAATGGGCCACGTGTTTGACAGCCACTGATGTATATTACATTTTTGACCCAAAATTACAAACTCAAGAATTTTTCCAGTATGAACTAGAATACCCAGTTCCTGCAAACACGCTGCCTATTGCTCATTATCAAAGTGTCATGTACACCGATGGCTCTGTACAACCTGCAATTGGCACAAAGTTTCAATGCTCCGCTGCTTGCGCAGTTGTAAGTGGCTACATGGAGGATAATAAATGTTGCCCCCAACATACATTCATGCAAACCCTAGGGAATTGCACAGCACACCTGGCCGGGCTAAAGGCTCTAGAGATTGTACTTGAACATACTGATCCTGCACAGTTAACACTGATTGTTTGGGATTTGTATTATTGTGTCCAGTCCTTTAGTGAATACCTGCATTTCTGGTGCCAAAATAGATTCAGAGATTTTAAAGGCAACACCATTAAACACAGACTTCTGTGGGGGAAAGTAGTGAATCTTAAGGAAATACAACCAAATGTCCATGTTGTACATACACTTGGACACCAGCGCGTTGAAATACACATGGCAGGAAATACACTGGCTGATGAAGCCGCAAAGTAAGCAGTAGCTACTGCCACTGTTGCTGCAGTTACCGTTTAGGTGCGAAACCGGACAAAGACATATGGGCTGCCCTGAAAGCTACTGCTGATGCTACGCCCTATCCAAAAGCATTTCCTGCTAAATATTCCTACCGAATGGGAGGCTGCCTAAATGGTGCGGCTAAGATACCATGTGTAGGGGTTCGAGATATTCCCAACAAAGATATAAGACCAGAGTTGATTAAAGCAGCACACAAGGGGATAGCATCTGCCCATGCTGGTGTGGCAGCTAAAATATCATTGTTACAAGCCCGTTATTGATGGCCAGGCCTATACAAAGAGGCTAAGAAGTATGTCCTTTGTTGTGACATCTGCCAACAAATAAAAGTTTCCACTGCTAAAAGCCCACCGCAGACACCCATCCTAATTTCCAACAAACCTTTATAGTGTGTGTACTTGGACCATTGCGGTCCCCTAACACTGGGCAGTGTATACAAATGCATCTTAGTCGCTGTTGACTTCTGCTCCAGTTGTCTATGGGTGTGGCCACAATGCTCGGCTGACACTCAGACTGTTATTAAAGATTTGCGAGTCTTTATTGGTACATATGCACTTGCGGCTTTGCACTCGGACCAGGGCCCTGCTTTCCCCTCAAGGGCATTCAGAGACGCTATGGCTTAGTTGGGGGTCCAACTCCAGTACTCGTCTCCATTTCATCCCGAGGGAAATAGTGTCATGGAGCAATTAAACCATGATTTAAAGCAATCCCTAACGGCCAGAGTCTTAGGTACGGGTCGTAGTTGGCTTAACCACCTGTATGGAGTCCAGAGAGCACTTAACAATTTGCCGAGAAGGTCCATGGGGGGTCATACTCCATATGAGTGCCTGTTTGGAACTCAAATGTATGTTCCAGATCTTGATGGTCCTGGCGTGGAGGCGGCAGAAACACCCTTTGACATAAATTAAAGTGTCACTGTGCTACAGGATTTGTAACAGTTCCGTGACAACAACGCTTCTGCCAGTGCTGCCTCCACAGGAATTAAGGATGTACCTGTAAAGCCTACAGGCTAGATTCCTAAAGTTGGGGACCTACTACGTGAAAAGGTTGCTGTGATAAAGGAATTTGGCCATTCTTATTGTGTACCAGTCCCAGTCTTGGGAATACACGGTATCAGAACTGTCATTCTACCACCGTTGGCAGGTGCCAAAGAAAATTGCTTTGTCTCTATTGACAATGTCAAACTACACCAAGTGGCTGATCCTGCACAGCCAACTAAAAGGAACAGCGAGTAGTTCCGGAATCCGTCTCACTACTGGTCAAGAAGTTCCTCTACAAGTTGTAAGCAGCAACACTGACACCTCTCCGAGCTTGGGGAGGGTAGAAAATGATCTTGCATTGCTTCCACTGACATCAAATAATACAGAAATAACTGATCAATTTGACACAACTTCAACACAGATGGATGGCGCAATTTACTCTGAGCCACTGCGGGAAATGCTCACTCCACCTACAGATACGGCTCCAGTTTTTGCATGAACTGCTTCTGGATGCTTTGCTGACATTAACAACAACGTTTTGGACTCATTCACCTCTTCGACACCTGAACTGTCAAAAACATGTAAGCTGATAAACTGGCTTCAAGCAACTTACTTTATTCTTCCATGGAACTTTCTGTGGCTTTCCTTGACTGTACTAGCTTTCCTACTTTGGATTAGGTTTGTCATAAAGTTCTTTTTATTAATACATGGTCATTTTCTTCCGGAAAAATCAACAGTTAAACTGGTGGATGAGGTCATAACACCACATTTTTCTTCTCACAAGGTCCGCAGAGACTTGTCTTTTGTAAACATTTCTGCCATACCAATTCCTGATGGGATTGTTTGGGATAAAGTAACATTTGATATATTCGGCCCCACAGAGGTCATTCAAATACCATATGCATTTAAACTTTCAATGAATTATATAATAATACCCGTAGTTGTTTCCGATGATTGGGACGTGAAAACAGTTGATTCTATGATGACTGAATTGTAGTATTACACTGTCTTTGAAAACGAAGATGTTTATCAATCTAAAGAGAATTATGGTGATATGTTTTGCTATAATTATTATGGACACCATTTCATCCACAGAGCAAGTACCCCAAAGACTGTTTTTAATTATACACAATGGGAACATTGTCTGACTCCACCACAAGGGAGTTCTAAAACATATTCTGAAAAATGTACATATTTTTCTGGGCACAATGTTAAAAATGCTCAGTCACATTATTTTGAATTGCCACCTACAGAAAATGTATGCATATTATTGACAAATATGAAATGTATTTACTCGGATTCCTTTGTTTCCCGGTTGACTATAGAAGGCTATGAATATTGGCTGAAGTCGATTGACTTAAAAAGTGTGTGGGGAACTAAACATTGGCAAATACGGGGGAAGGAAGCTTTGGTTAGAGCATGCCTGAGACCTGTTGAAATGATTTTTTTAAATTAAACTGTACAACAAACAAGTTGTTTAGGCTTATCAAAGATTAAGGATTTGAACACGCCCAGTATTCTAGCACCTGCAAAATTTCATAAAGGGAAAAAATATATAAACACAACTGAAGATCAGCTTGATGAATGGGTCCAGAATGGCACGCTTAATGCTTCACATCACGTCCTGATGAGTGGTTATTGTGGCCAATAGATACCAATGGGTGTCAAAAACATTTTATAAACTCCACAAGGGGTTTTAGAACTAGTAGGCCGGTCCCTCGCTATATATTGTGCGGGTATAGTAACAACATACAGTGTAGGGAAACTATGCCAGAAATGGTTAAAGAGTTCTTCACTAGATGCGGTTAGAGAACACCTCAGTCTCCTGTCTAATGACACTGACTTACAAGACTTCCTGTTAGTCCCCAGAAAATAACGCAGAAAGCACGTCTTATATGAAGTATATAATGAAATTTGGAAGCTTTTCCAACAGGAAGCTGCTGCCCGGTTAAGGCAAATAGACCAGGAAAACTTACAGAGGGCATTAGCTGTTATAGATAATGGGATTAATACCCTGTCCGGCCAGATATGTACCTTAAATAACATAGTCTCTTCTGCTATAGACATTTTACACACAGATATGTCTTCCTTACACCATGGACAGAGTCAACTAAGGTCCATTATGCAGTTGGGTTGGTCACTTCAAACACAGAAGGCAGGTCGCTTTCCCTGGCAACACGTCAGTGCAAGGGAAATATTTCTACATTTAATTTAACACAACAACAACAATTAATGGCTAAGAAAGAAGCGACTTATGTCATGCTGAACATCAAAAAGTTAGAAAAGTTGCCTTTTAATGTGGCTGAAATACCATCTGCTGAGTAGTCATTAATCTGCGTAGTTCCACACTTCAATTCACCTCCTGTTTAAAACACATTCCGGTAGGCAGATATGAAAGGATGGGAGATAGTTACATCCATGAGGTATGGGAGCTACACTTCTCGTACAAGTGTCTCAGTGGCATGAAAGAAGTCTTTCTTAGAGGTAGGGAATGCAAGACCTCTGTCAGCCATTGCATGGGGCACGTAACACATCTGCTGTAAACTTGGCTTGTTATCTGAAGGGAGTTCCAGTCTCTTTCATTAGACCTACGTTCCAGGTGCTTTCAAACAGCAGCTATGTTCTCCTCAATGGTGAAGACTGTTGTGGGATGCAAGCCGGAATAGTTTATGTTGTTTTGGTCTCTAAGATTGTTACATGCTGTGGGAACATGCTTTTCCCTACCACTAGAATAAAAGAGGTAGCTGACATTAGGCCCCATATTGCTACTTCTAATGTGAATTTTGACAAGTTGAGCAGACTCAAAGCTTTACTGTTTCAAAAACATGTGGCTCTCACATCTGCACGCAAGACCTACACACTTCAGGTGATTCTGCCGCTCAAAATCCAGTAGTCTCAATAGAATGTCATGTGGTCGGCTGCCCAGTCATCCCTGCCCTTGGGTAGAGATGAGGCACAGCTAGTTAGCTGGAGCAAAATCCGGATTAGGGTGACAGGTGTCACCTGTAGTAGGTCAGACTCAGGCCCTCATTACAACCCTGGCGGTATATGCTGCCTACCGCTGTGCTGACGGCCGCCAACATACCATGACCACAGCAGTATTCCTCTACGGGTATTATGACCCAAACTGAGAAATCCGCCAAAATACAGACACCCACACAAGTCCGCCAGACCAAAGGTCAGTGATGAATTGGCGGTACTAAAACCCACACTATTACGCCAACAGGAATACGCCCACAGTATCAGGACCCACGAATCACGGTGGCGGTCTTTCAACCGCGGTAAACCATTAGCTGTACACACCGCCGCCCTCAAAATACACACACACTAACAAAACTACACCACATTGGACAATTTGTACAACACACACCTGACACACATACACACACCACACCCACACACTCACCCCACTATAGAACACACACCCATATTAGCCACAACCCTTTCAACAAAAAAAAAAGATTGCTGACAGAGAGAGACACAAGCCAGGAGCACCCACTCAATCTGAGCCACAGAACACCATCACCCATAAACCATCCACGTATCTCACAGCACACACCACAACACATCACCCCACACATCACTCCACACATCCTCACACATATCACTCACACCACATCCATGGCACCCCCAAAGACACCCCAGGTTTTCAGAGGAGGAGCTAAGGGTCATGGTGGAAGAAATAATCCGGGTAGAGGCACAGCTATTCGGATCACAGGTGCAGCAGACGTCCATTGCAAGAAAGATGGAGCTATGGAGGAGGATCTTGGACAGGGTCAACGCCGTGGGACAGTATCCAAGAACAAGAGATGACATCAGGAAGAGGTGGAACAACCTACGGGGGAAGGTGCATTCCGTGGTTGCAAGACACCAGGTAGCTGTACAGAGGACTGGCGGTGGACCCCCCCTCCTCCCCCACAACTAACAACATGGGAGGAACAAGTCTTGGCAATAATGCATCCTGAGGGCCTCACAGGAGTGCAGGAGGACTAGACTCTGGTAAGTCAAATCTTTACTACTATATCCCCCACCCTACCTGCATGCCATCACAAACTCCTACCCCTACCCTCACCCCATCACTCCACCATTTCACATATACCCTACTATCACAACCCACCCATCCCAAAACCAAGGCCTGCGTGTAACACCAATTCATAGACCCCCATCACAGACCTGCATGGACACCCATCATCACAGCATGCCCATTAGAGAAAATCACCTAGCTCACAAAATCACCACACACACAAGCCTAAGCTGCCAGGGCTATCCCAACCATACAGGGAAACAAACCCATGCACAAGATGGCACACGCAGCTACAATAACACTGCATTTTCATCCCCACAGGACCCCAACTCAATGTCACCAGAGAGGAGTTGCCACCAACATCCAGTTCCCCCCCCCAGAGGAGGCCCACAGTGATGACAGCAGCTCGGCACGCCTGGATCACGATGACCAACCTGGCCCATCAGGGACCTCTGGACAGTCGGTCACCCTGCCACAGTCCCAACCCACCACAGAGCCTCTCCCCTCAGGAAACACCAGCACAGCACCCACCCAGCGGACCCATGCCACTGTCCCCATGACACGTCAATCAGCAGTGGGTCCACCACTACAGGGAACCCAGGCAACCCCACAAACACAGGACGACCAGGAACCTGGGGTCAGTGGCAGTGGGCACACGGCTCAGGAGACAGAGACACAGGACAACAGGGAAACTGGGAGGAATGCTGTGTGATGGGGGAGGACAGGCCCAGGGAACCGACTCTCCAGGAGGCACTCTCCAACATCCTGAGAGCATACCACCATTCCCAGGAGACCATGGGCCAGATACTGTACAAGTTGCATGAGACCCAGCGGCTGCAGGAGGGACAGTACCTGGGGATCGGGGAGGACCTCAAAAACATCTACACCATCCTGGTCACCATTGCAGGGGTGCTGGCAGACATGGGCAAGACCATGAGGGAGGCAGTGGCACAACAACGGGCCCCTGACACTAGCCACACTGAAGAACAGCCCTCCGCCGACGCTAGTGGACAGGAGGCCCCGCCACAGGACCACCAGGCCACCAGCACCCCACCCCTTGCAGAAGGAGAACCACCCCGCAAACGGTCCCTGCAATCCAGGCAGAACACAGAGAACATTGCCAAGACCCCCGCCAGGAAATAAGCCTCTCCTGATTGTCACCCTTCTGTCCCACTCTGTCACCCTGTCCATCTTGAACTGCCATAACTCCCCTTCCTACACCCCATTGGACAATGCACCTGTGAAACCAAGAGACAGGACTCTAACTGGACATTCCTCCACCATCACCCCAGCCCATTGCACTTCCCCCTCTACGTATGAGCACTTAAATAAACTCCCTTGGAACAAATACAAATCTTGAGTCTTTCAAATGATTGAATTGTGTATTAGTAAAACATTCTGAAAACATTGCAAGTCATATGTACAGTCATTTATACATTGGTATGACCTTTAGTGGGCAGCAGTAAACATACCAGGAGCGAGAGTGGGCCACAGAGATCTGAAAATAGAGATGTCAAAGCGTACAGTAAGTGGCCATACACATGGGGAAATCAGGCTGCCATGTACAATGTCCAACAGAAAACTGAAGTGTAAAGTGAAGTTACAGTGTTTTACCTGTGTGTCACTGGAAGTACTGCTGTATTATATTACTTCTGTTGTCCACTTCTTCTTTTTGTTCCTCACTCTCCACAGGCTCCAACGTTGCCACAAGACCATCTCCAGACTCATCCTCCTGCAGAAAAGCCACCTGGCGTCTCAAGGCCAGGTTGTGCAACATGCAACGATGATCTGACACACCTTCCTGGGTAAATAGTACAGGGATCCACCTGTCAGATGGAGGCACCAGAACCTGGCCTTCAGGAGGCCAAAGGTTCTTTCAATTATCCTCCTTGTTCGCCCATGTGCCTCATTGTAACGTTCCTCTGCCCTTGTCCTGGCATTCCTCACTGGGGTCAGTAGCCATGAGAGGTTGGGGTAACCAGAGTCACCTGCAAATATTGAGGGATACCTGTTAGACACACACTAACCCTTAGGGACAACCCCATACCCAGACACCAACTTATACTGGGTGGGAACCTTGGGCTCACCTATTAGCCACACCTGTTGCCTCTGGAGTTGGCCCACCACATATGGGATGCTGCTATTCCTCAAGATAAAGGCGTCATGCACAGAGCCAGGAAACTTGGCATTCACATGGGAGATGTACTGGTCCACCAAGCACACCATCTGCACATTCACAGAGTGATAGCTTTTTCTATTCTTGAACACTTATTCATTTCTCCTGGGGGGAACAAGTGCTACATGTGTACCATCAATGACACCAATGATGTTGGGAATATGTCCCAGGGCATAAAAGTCAGCTTTCACTGTGGCCCAATCCTCCGCCTGGGGGAATACGATGTAGCTGCGCATTGTCTCAGCAGGGCTGACAACACTCTGGTCAACACATTGGAGAAAATTGGCTGAGACATCCCTGATGCCATGGCCACTGTTGTTTTGAAGGAACCACTTGCCAGGAAATGGAGCACTGACAGGACCTGCACAAGCGGGGGGATACCTGTGGGCTGGCGGATAGCTGACATCAGGTCTGGCTCCAATTGGACACACAGTTCTTGGATTGTGGCCAGATCAAGTCTGTAGATTAGGATAATGTGTCTGTCCCCCATAGTCGCAAGGTCCACCAGGAGTCTGTACACCGGAGGATATCGCCATCTCATATTCATCATCAGCGACTGAAGCCTATGGAGGAAAACGGTGAGCAGAGGGTCATATTCAAACATCAATTTAAATAATGATGCATCTTTTCCTTTACAGAACCTGTATGTGAATCTGGGAGTCAGTTGCTGTGTCAATGTCTGCTGTGACACAGTTAGGTGCCATGGCCTGTGCCCCCCTGAAATTGCGGCTGCCTGACCCGTGAGGAGGGACAAGTGGAAATGAGGTAATTCCCCTGGCGCTGTGTGCCATTGTGGTAAGTGGTCGACGACTGCCACGCAACTTCACATTGGTTATCATTGTGCCCTATGGGTTCCAGGAGCCAATGGCGATGTACACCGGCAGTGACGGTATGCACCCCGCGGATGTGACTGCCATTTTCTATCTGTGCACTCACTTGCTACCTGACCTTCAACAGGACAGGACCTATACTGCAAGTGCGGCTGTGACCTGTGTCTGGAAGCTACAATGGCTCATGTGTCTGAGGAAAGGGCCCCTGCCTTCACTGCGGAGGAGTTGGAGAAACTGCTGGATGGGGCCCTACCACAGTACACAATACTCTACGGTCCTCCAGATAAACAGCTGTGGACACTGTGAGCATGATGCGAGTGCCATGAATGTATGGATTGCTGTGTGTGTAAGCCAAATGCAGGGGGGGCTGAGGCGTCCCGGCCAGGGTGCTGCATATATGGTGGTCAATGTATGTGCATCAGGAGATGGGAGGGATCTGGTGGGCCATGAGTGTGACAGTCTGGACGGTTAACTAATTCCCTTTTCTGCTATATTTTCCATGCAGGTCAGCACCCCTCCGAAAAAGGGTATTTGGCATGCCATTGCCAAAGAGGTGCAGACCCTGGGGGACTTTGACATGCAGAGCACCCACTGCCGCAAACGGTGTGAGGTCCTGTGCCACTGGGTAAGGAAGACGGCAGAGGCCCAGCTGGGGCTGGCCTCCCAACGAGGAAGAGGTGCCCGTCGCACCGTGACCCCCCTGATGTTCCGCATCCTGGAGGTGGCCTATCCAGAGTTGGATGGTCGCTTGAAGGCATCACAGTAGCTACAAGGAGGTGAGTACAGATTCAGATTCATGACTGTGCGTGCATTAAGGTTTACCTGGGTGGGGGATGTGGGCTGTGGTTGCCTCTAGGCCAGGGTGAACATGGCAGGACATGTCCCTTGTTGGGCAGGCTCTGAAACACTCCACCCCAATAGTGTTAGTGGGCATCTACTACTGGGCTGGGTCATGTGGGTTTCAGGTGTGCAGCTAATGACATTAGGCACTGGTCCCTATGGGCTGGTGACTATCTTAGTAACTGGTAGTGCATGGCCTAGTGCATAGGGCTGCTCACTGTGAGTTGCCTACGTCAACGTTAGTGTTGTTGCTGGCATTGACCAAGTGTATCCTCTGTCTCCCCCCCCTTTTTTGGTTTTGTCACCCTGTCCTTGTTTGCATTAGCATCATCTGGCAGAGGAGCAGAGGCACCGGCGACGGAGGGAGCTGCATTCCACATGGGCCTGAAGGCCGAAACCTCCAATGGTGAGGGCACCAGTGGGACGGAGGGCGAGGGGAGCACCATGACAGGGACAGGAGGGGACACCATAGACAGCAACTCCTCCTCTGGTGGTGGTGGACACCTCTGTGACCACCCCAACAACAGGTACAGCCTCTACCCCCCCTATCAGCACAGCCCTCCCAGCAGCGCCCTCCCAGCAGCCCCTCAGAGTGTTTCCCGTTCCCGCTGACCCAAGAGGGTGGGCATCTCCTTCCCCCAGGCACCTCAGGCCCTGCCCCAGTCAGCCCTGCTGCCCTCAGTGAGGAGGCTATTGACCTCTGGAGATCCCTCCCTGTTGGGCAGTCAACCATACTGAATGTCATCCAGGGTGTTGAGAGGTATTTGCAACAAACAAATGCATACCTGGAGGGCCTTCACTCTGGTGTGGTGGCCCAAGAGAGAGCATTTCAGCCTCTGGCCTCAGCACTGATGGCAGCCCTTGTCCCTGTGTCTAGCCTCCCTCCTCCAACTTCCTCTACCCAGTCCCAATCCCCTCAACCTCAACTTATCCCAAGCACACCTTCAGACCAGCATTCACCCAAATCACCACACAAAAGTGGCTCAGGCAAACACAAACACCACACTTCATCTCACAGGCACTCACAAAAGCACCATCCCAATGCAGACACACCAACATCCACTGTGTCCCCCTCCTCCTCCTCGTCCACCTCCATCCCAGTAGCGTCTCCACTCACACCTGCATGCACTACATCCTCATCCACTACCCCCATCACCATCACCCCATCACAACACACCCCTCACTGGCAGTCACCACCCTCACATCAATGCATACATCCCCTGTGTCCTCTCCCAGTGTGTCTGTGACCCCTCCTCCCAAAGTACACACATGCAAGCACCCACCCACCCAACAGCCATCAACTCACAACAGCATCCAGCCCATGCACCTGTATCCAAACTCAGCAGACAGACACCTCCTACAACCACTCCCTCTTCCTCCACTCCCAAACCCTCTCCCTCTTCCCACCCGAGTGTCCCTAAGAAGCTTTTCCTGGCCAACTTAGACCTCTTCCCTAGCCCTCCCCCACAATTCTTCCCCTCGAGTCAGGGTGGCCAGAACCCAGGCCAGCACCTCAGCCACCAAATCGACGTCCGCTGTGGTTGCTGCAGCTACCAAAGGTGGCACCCGTCAGCCCAGCCAATGTGCCACCAACGCCTGCCAAGGCCAAAACCATTCTGCCACCTGGCAAGGTGAAGAGGGGGACAGGATACAGCAAGGGGAAGGAGCCACAACCACCCAGAAAAGCCACCTCAAAGACTCCAGCTGCCAGACCCAAGGTCACACCACCATCTGCGAAGGTGAGGAAGGGGCAGAAAACACCAGACAAGGCACTTCAGCCGTCTGAGGCTGCAGGTGAAGGCCTGGTGGGTACCAGCGCAACCGCCAGCACCGCCACCTGAACCTCGGCCAGCACCGCCGCTAGCACCGCCGCAAGCACCGGCGCAAGCCCCGCCACCTGCACCGCAATCTGCACCGCCGCAAGCACCACTACTGTCAGCAGCAGCAGCCCCAGTGGGCAGTCGTTCGAGGCTGCAGAAGGGCTGGAGCCACTGTCCACCACTGGCAACACCGGCACCTGCATCACGGCCAGCACCGCCGCTAGCACCGCGCAAACACCGCCACCTGCACTGCTGACAGTAGCACCACTACCAGCAGCAGCAGCCCCAGTGGACAGCCATCCGAGGCTGCAGGAGAAGGGCTGAGGCCTCCCTCTACCATTGGCAGCACCCCCCCCAACCCCTGGCATTACCACCAGATTGCAGCCGTAGCCGTCGCTGGATGGAGTCTAGCCCTGCCTCTATGGACTATCATGCAATCTGGTCCCTACAAATCTCTTGCCTCAGACACCCAGGTGAGGGATTGTGAACTGCCACAACCCAAGTGTTGCGTAACTGGGCACAAAGCCCCCTCCAGAACCAGTGGAGATATGCATCCACTCACCCTATCCTTGGCAGGATGAAGCACACTGGGCACAAAGCTCCCTCCAGATCCAGTGTAAGAAGACATCCACTCACCTAGTACTTGGCAGGATAAAGAACACAGGGCACAATCCTCCTCTAGAACCAGTGTAAGAAGACATCCACTCACCCTATCCTTGGTAGGATCAAGTATATTTGACACAAAGCCCCCTCCAGAACCAGTGGAGATATGCATCCACTCACCCTATCCTTGGCAGGATGAAGCACACTGGGCACAAAGCCCCCTCCAGAACCAGTGTAAGAAGACATCCACTCACCCAATCCTTGGTAGGATCAAGTATATTTGACACAAAGCCCCCTCCAGAACCAGTGGAGATATGCATCCACTCACCCTATCATTGACAGGATGAAGCACACTGGGCACAAAGCCCCCTCCAGAACCAGTGGAGACATGTATCCACTCACCCTATCCTTGGCAGGATAAAGCACACTGGGCACAAAGCCCCCTCCAGAACCAGTGTAAGAAGGCATCCACTCACCCAATCCTTGGCACGATGAAGCACACTGGACACAAAGCCCCCTTCAGAACCAGTGTAAGAAGGCATCCACTCACCCAATTCTTGGCAGGATGAAGCACACTGGGCACAAAGCCCCCTCCAGAACTAGTAAAGATATGCATCCCCTCACCCTATCCTTGTCAGGATGAAGCACACTGGGCACAAAGCCGCCTTCAGAACCAGTGGAGATATGCATCCACTCACACTGTCCTTCGTAGGATGAAGCACACTGGGCACAATGTCCCCCCCAGAACCAGTGTAAGAAGGCATCCACTCACCCAATCCTTGGCAGGATGAAACACACTGGACACAAAGCCCCTTCCAGAACCAGTAGAGATATGCATCCACTCACCATATCCTTGGCAGAATGAAGCACACTGGACACAAAGCCCCCTCCAGAACCAGTGGAAGAAGGCATCCACTCACCCAATCCTTGGCAGGATGAAGCACACTGGGCTCAAAGCCCCCTCCAGAACCAGTGAAGATATGCATCCACTCACCCTGTCCTTGGTAGGATGAAGCACACTGGGCAAAATGCCCCCGCCCCCCCCAGAACCAGTGTAAGAAGGCATCCACTCACCCAATCATTGGCAGAATGAAGCACACTGAACACAAAGCCCCTTCCAGAACCAGTGGAGATATGCATCCACTAACCATATCCTTGGCAGGATGAAGCACACTGGGCACAAAGCCCCCTCCAGAACCAGTGTAAGAAGGCATTCACTCACCCAATCCTTGGCAGGATGAAACACACTAGGCACAAAGCCCCCCCCCCAGAACCAATGAAGATATGCATCCACTCACCCTATCCTTGGAAGGATGAAGCACACTGGGCACAATACCCCCTCCAGAAAAAGTGTAAGAAGGCATCAACTCACCCAGACCTTGGCAGGATGAAGCACACTGGGCACAAAGCCCCCTCCAGAACCAGTGGAGATATGCATCCACTCATCCACTCACCCAATCCTTGGCAGGATGAAGCACACTGGGCACAAAGCCCCTTCCAGAACCAGTGGAGATATGCCTCGACTTACCCTATCCTTGGCAGGATGAAGCACACTGGGCACAAAGCCCCCTCCGGAACCAGTGGAGATATGCATCCACTCACCCTATCCTTGCCAGGATGAAGCACACTGGGCACAATGCCCCCTCAAGAACCAGTGGAGATATGCATCCACTCACCCTATCCTTGGCAGGATGAAGCACACTGGGCACAAAGCCCCATCCAGAACAAGTGTAAGAAGGCATCCACTCACCCAATCCTTGGCAGGATGAAGCACACTAGGCACAAAGCCCCCTCCAGAACCAGTGTAAGAAGGCATCGACTCACCCAATCCTTGGCAGGATGAAGCACACTGGGCACAAAGCCCCCTGTAGAACCAGAGGAGATATGCATCCACTCACCCTATCCTTGGCAGGATGAAGCACACTGGGCACAAAGCCCTCTCCAGAACCAGTGTAAGAAGGCATCCAGTCACCCAATACTTGGCAGGATGAAGCACACTAGGCACAAAGCCCCCTCCAGAACCAGTGTAAGAAGGCATCCACTCACCCAATCCGTGGCAGGATGAAGCACACTGGGCACAAAGCCCCCTCCAGAACCGGTGTAAGAAAGCATCCACTCACCCAATCCTTGGCAGGATGAAGCACACTGGGCACAAAGCCCCCTCCAGAACCAGTGGAGATATGCATCCACTCACCCAATCCTTGTCAGGATGAAGCACACTGGGCACAAAGCCCCCTCCAGAACCAGTGTAAGAAGGCATCCAGTCACCCAATACTTGGCAGGATGAAGCACACTAGGCACAAAGCCCCCTCCAGAACCAGTGTAAGAAGGCATCCACTCACCCAATCCGTGGCAGGATGAAGCACACTGGGCACAAAGCCCCCTCCAGAACCGGTGTAAGAAAGCATCCACTCACCCAATCCTTGTCAGGATGAAGCACACTGGGCACAAAGCCCCTTCCAGAACCAGTGGAGATATGCATCCACTCACCCAATCCTTGGCAGGATGAAGCACACTGGGCACAAAGCCCCCTCCAGAACCAGTGGAGACATGCATCCACTCACCCTATCCTTGGCAGGATGAAGCACACTGGGCACAAAGCCCCCTCAAGACCGAGTGGTGATATGCATCCACTCACCCTATCCTTGGCAGGATGAAGCACACTAGGTACAAAGCCCCCTCCAGAACCAGAGTAAGAAGGCATCCACTCACCCAGGCTTTGGCAGGATGAAGCACACTGGGCACAAAGCCCCCTCCAGAACCAGTGTAAGAAGGCATCCACTCACCCAATCTTTGGCAGGGTAAGCAAACTGGGCACAGCGCCCCCTCCAGAACCAGAGGAGATATGCATCCACTCACCCAGTTCTTGGCAGGATGAAGCACACAGGGCACAAAGCCCCTTCCAGAACCAGTGGAGATATGCATCCACTCACCCAATCCTTGGCAGGATGAAGCACATTGGGCACAAAGACCCCTCCATAACCAGTGTAAGAAGGCATCCACTCACCCAGTCCTTGGCAGGATGAAGCACACTGGGCACAAAGCCCCCTCCAGAACCAGTGTAAGAAGGCATCAACTCAACCAGTCCTTGGCGGATGAAGCACACTGGGCACAACGCCCCCTGCAGAACCAGTGGAGATATGCATCCACTCACCCTATTCTTGACAGGATGAAGCACACTGGGCACAAAGCCCCTTCCAGAACCAGTGGAGATATGCATCCACTCACCCTATCCTTGGCAGGATGAAGCACAATGGGTACAAAGACCCCTCAAGAACCAGTGCATCCACTCATCCTGTCCTTGAGAGGATGAAACACACTGGGCACCAAGCCCCCTCCGGAACCAGTGTAAGAAGGCATCCACTCACCCAATCCTTGGCAGGATGAAGCACACTGGACACAAAGCCCCTTCCAGAACCAGTGGAGATATGCATCCACTCACCCAATCCTTGGCAGGATGAAGCACACTGGGCACTAAGCCCCCTCCAGAACTAGTGTAAGAAGGCATCCACTCACCCAAACCTTGGCAGGATGAAGCACACTGGGCACAAAGCCCCCTCCAGAACGAGAGGAGATATGCATCCTCTCACCATATCCTTGGCAGGATGAAGCACACTGGGCACAAAACCCCCTCAAGAACCAGTGTAAGAAGGAATCCACTCACCCAATCCTTGGCAGGATGAAGCACACTTGGAACAAAGCCCCCTCCAGAACCAGTGTAAGAATGCATCCACTTACCCAATCCTTGGCAGGATGAAGCACACTGGGCACAAAGCCCCCTCCAGAACCAGTGTAAGAAGGCATCCACTCACCCAGTCCTTGGCAGGATGAAGCTCACTGGGCACAAATCCCCCTCCAGAACCAGTGGAGATAAGCATCCACTCACCCAATCCTTGCCAAGATGAAGCACACTGGGCACAAAACCCCCTCCAGGACCAGTGGAGACATGCCTCCACTCACCCATCCTTGGCAGGATGAAGCACACTGGGCACAAAGCCCCCTCCAGAACCACTGTAAGAATGCATCCACTCACCCAGTCCTTTGCAGGATGGAGCACACTGGTCACACTGCCCCCTCCAGAACCAGTGGAAAAAGTTATCAACTCTCCCAATCCTTGGCAGGATGAAGCACACTGGGCACATAGCCCCCTCCAGAATCAGTGGAGATATGCATCTGCTCATCCACTCACCCAGTCCTTGGCAGGATGAAGCACACTGGACACAAAGTCCCCCTCCAGAACCAGTGGAGATATGCATCCACTCACACTATCCCTGGCAGGATGAAGCACACTGGGCACGAAGCCCCTTCCAGAACCAGTGGAGATATGCATCCACTCACCCTATCCTTGGCAGGATGAAGCACACTGGGCACAAATCCCCCTCCAGGACCAGTTTAAGAAGGCATCCACTCATCCAATCGCTGGCAGGATGTGGCACACTGGGCACAAAGCCCTCTCCAGAACCAGTGGAGATTTGTATCCACTCACTCAATCCCTGGCAGGATGAAGTACACTGGGCACAAAGCCCCCTCCACCCCCCCAGAACCAGTGGAGATATGCATCCACTCACCCAATCCTTGTCAGGATGAAGCACACTGGGCACAAATCCCCTTCCAGAACCAATGGAGATATGCATCCACTCACCCAATCCTTGGCAGGATGAAGCACACTGGGCACAAAGCCCCCTCCAGAACCAGTGTAAGAAGGCATCCACTCACCCAATCCTTGCCAGGATGAAGCACACTGGGCACAGAGCCCTCTCCAGAACCAGTGGAGATTTGTATTGACTCACCCAATCCCTGGCAGATGAAGTACACTGGGCACATATCCCCCCCCAGAACCAGTGGAGATATGCATCCACTCACCCGATCCTTAGCAGGATGAAGCACACTGGGCACAAAGCCCCCTCCAGAACCAGTGTAAGAAGGCATCCAGTCACCCAATACTTGGCAGGATGAAGCACACTAGGCACAAAGCCCCCTCCAGAACCAGTGTAAGAAGGCATCCACTCACCCAATCCGTGGCAGGATGAAGCACACTGGGCACAAAGCCCCCTCCAGAACCGGTGTAAGAAAGCATCCACTCACCCAATCCTTGTCAGGATGAAGCACACTGGGCACAAAGCCCCTTCCAGAACCAGTGGAGATATGCATCCACTCACCCAATCCTTGGCAGGATGAAGCACACTGGGCACAAAGCCCCCTCCAGAACCAGTGGAGACATGCATCCACTCACCCTATCCTTGGCAGGATGAAGCACACTGGGCACAAAGCCCCCTCAAGACCGAGTGGTGATATGCATCCACTCACCCTATCCTTGGCAGGATGAAGCACACTAGGTACAAAGCCCCCTCCAGAACCAGAGTAAGAAGGCATCCACTCACCCAGGCTTTGGCAGGATGAAGCACACTGGGCACAAAGCCCCCTCCAGAACCAGTGTAAGAAGGCATCCACTCACCCAATCTTTGGCAGGGTAAGCAAACTGGGCACAGCGCCCCCTCCAGAACCAGAGGAGATATGCATCCACTCACCCAGTTCTTGGCAGGATGAAGCACACAGGGCACAAAGCCCCTTCCAGAACCAGTGGAGATATGCATCCACTCACCCAATCCTTGGCAGGATGAAGCACATTGGGCACAAAGACCCCTCCATAACCAGTGTAAGAAGGCATCCACTCACCCAGTCCTTGGCAGGATGAAGCACACTGGGCACAAAGCCCCCTCCAGAACCAGTGTAAGAAGGCATCAACTCAACCAGTCCTTGGCGGATGAAGCACACTGGGCACAACGCCCCCTGCAGAACCAGTGGAGATATGCATCCACTCACCCTATTCTTGACAGGATGAAGCACACTGGGCACAAAGCCCCTTCCAGAACCAGTGGAGATATGCATCCACTCACCCTATCCTTGGCAGGATGAAGCACAATGGGTACAAAGACCCCTCAAGAACCAGTGCATCCACTCATCCTGTCCTTGAGAGGATGAAACACACTGGGCACCAAGCCCCCTCCGGAACCAGTGTAAGAAGGCATCCACTCACCCAATCCTTGGCAGGATGAAGCACACTGGACACAAAGCCCCTTCCAGAACCAGTGGAGATATGCATCCACTCACCCAATCCTTGGCAGGATGAAGCACACTGGGCACTAAGCCCCCTCCAGAACTAGTGTAAGAAGGCATCCACTCACCCAAACCTTGGCAGGATGAAGCACACTGGGCACAAAGCCCCCTCCAGAACGAGAGGAGATATGCATCCTCTCACCATATCCTTGGCAGGATGAAGCACACTGGGCACAAAACCCCCTCAAGAACCAGTGTAAGAAGGAATCCACTCACCCAATCCTTGGCAGGATGAAGCACACTTGGAACAAAGCCCCCTCCAGAACCAGTGTAAGAATGCATCCACTTACCCAATCCTTGGCAGGATGAAGCACACTGGGCACAAAGCCCCCTCCAGAACCAGTGTAAGAAGGCATCCACTCACCCAGTCCTTGGCAGGATGAAGCTCACTGGGCACAAATCCCCCTCCAGAACCAGTGGAGATAAGCATCCACTCACCCAATCCTTGCCAAGATGAAGCACACTGGGCACAAAACCCCCTCCAGGACCAGTGGAGACATGCCTCCACTCACCCATCCTTGGCAGGATGAAGCACACTGGGCACAAAGCCCCCTCCAGAACCACTGTAAGAATGCATCCACTCACCCAGTCCTTTGCAGGATGGAGCACACTGGTCACACTGCCCCCTCCAGAACCAGTGGAAAAAGTTATCAACTCACCCAATCCTTGGCAGGATGAAGCACACTGGGCACATAGCCCCCTCCAGAACCAGTGGAGATATGCATCTGCTCATCCACTCACCCAGTCCTTGGCAGGATGAAGCACACTGGACACAAAGTCCCCCTCCAGAACCAGTGGAGATATGCATCCACTCACCCTATCCCTGGCAGGATGAAGCACAGTGGGCACAAAGCCCCCTCCAAAACCAGTGTAAGAAGGCATCCACTCACCCAATCCTTGGCAGGATGAAGCACACTGGACACAAAGCCCCCGTCCAGAACCAGTGGAGATATGCATCCACTCACACTATCCCTGGCAGGATGAAGCACACTGGGCACAAAGCCCCTTCCAGAACCAGTGGAGATATGCATCCACTCACCCTATCCTTGGCAGGATGAAGCACACTGGGCACAAATCCCCCTCCAGGACCAGTTTAAGAAGGCATCCACTCATCCAATCGCTGGCAGGATGCGGCACACTGGGCACAAAGACCTCTCCAGAACCAGTGGAGATTTGTATCCACTCACTCAATCCCTGGCAGGATGAAGTACACTGGGCACAAAGCCCCCCCCCCCCCCCCCAGAACCAGTGGAGATATGCATCCACTCACCCAATCCTTAACAGGATGAAGCACACTGGGCACAAAGCACCCTCCAGAACCAGTGTAAGAAGGCATCCACTCACCCAATCCTTGGCAGGATGAAGCACACTGGACACAAAGCCCCCGTCCAGAACCAGTGGAGATATGCATCCACTCACACTATCCCTGGCAGGATGAAGCACACTGGGCACAAAGCCCCTTCCAGAACCAGTGGAGATATGCATCCACTCACCCTATCCTTGGCAGGATGAAGCACACTGGGCACAAATCCCCCTCCAGGACCAGTTTAAGAAGGCATCCACTCATCCAATCGCTGGCAGGATGTGGCACACTGGGCACAAAGCCCTCTCCAGAACCAGTGGAGATTTGTATCCACTCACTCAATCCCTGGCAGGATGAAGTACACTGGGCACAAAGCCCCCTCCACCCCCCCAGAACCAGTGGAGATATGCATCCACTCACCCAATCCTTGTCAGGATGAAGCACACTGGGCACAAATCCCCTTCCAGAACCAATGGAGATATGCATCCACTCACCCAATCCTTGGCAGGATGAAGCACACTGGGCACAAAGCCCCCTCCAGAACCAGTGTAAGAAGGCATCCACTCACCCAATCCTTGCCAGGATGAAGCACACTGGGCACAGAGCCCTCTCCAGAACCAGTGGAGATTTGTATTGACTCACCCAATCCCTGGCAGATGAAGTACACTGGGCACATATCCCCCCCCAGAACCAGTGGAGATATGCATCCACTCACCCGATCCTTAGCAGGATGAAGCACACTAGGCACAAAGCTCCCTCCAGAACCAGTGTAAGAATGCATCCACTCACCCAATCCTTAGCAGGATGAAGCACACTGGGCACAAAGCCCCCTCCAGAACCAGTGTAAGAAGGCATCTACTCACCCAATCCTTGGAAGGACGAAGCACACTGGACAAACAGACCCCTCCAGAACCAGTGGAGATATGTATCCACTCACCCAATCCTTGTCCGGATAAAGCACACTGGGCACAAAGCCCCCTCCAGAACCAGTGTAATAAGGCATCCACTCACCCAGTACTTGTCAGGATGAAGCACACTGGGCACAAAGCCCCCTCCAGAACCAGTTTTGTGAATGTGTCCACTCACTCAATCCTTGGCAGGATGAAGCTCACTGGGCACAAAGCCCCCTCCAGACCCAGAGGAGATATGCATCCACTCACCTAATCCTTGGCAGGATGAAGCACACTTGGCACAAAACCACCTCCAGAACCAGTGGAGATATGCCTCCACTCACCCATCCTTGGCAGGATGAAGCACATTGGGCACAAAGCCCCCTCCAGAACCAGTGGATATGCACCCCTTCACCCTATCCTTGGCAGGATGAAGCAAACTGGGCAGAAAGCCCCCTCCAGAACCAGTGTAAGAATGCATCCACTCACCCAATCCTTGGCAGGATGAAGTACACTGGGCACAAAGCCCCCTCCAGAACCAGTGGAGATATGTATCCACTCACCCTATCCTTGGCAG
Source organism: Pleurodeles waltl (assembly GCF_031143425.1). Lineage (NCBI taxonomy): Eukaryota > Metazoa > Chordata > Amphibia > Caudata > Salamandridae > Pleurodeles > Pleurodeles waltl. The sequence goes on along the minus strand of NC_090443.1, from coordinate 10,678,739 downwards.
GATGAAGCACAGTGGGCAGAAAGCCCCCTCCAGAACCAGTGTAAGAAGGCATCCAGTCACCCAATACTTGGCAGGATGAAGCACACTGGGCACAAAGCCCCCTCCAGAACCAGTGTAAGAAGGCATCCAGTCACCCAATACTTGGCAGGATGAAGCACACTGGGCACAAAGCCCCCTCCAGAACCAGTGTAAGAAAGCATCCACTCACCCTATCCTTGGCAGGATAAAGCACACTGGGCACAAAGCCCCCCCAGAAATGGGGTAAGAAGGCATCCACTCACCCAATCCTTGGCAGGATGAAGCACACTGGGCACAAAGCCCCCTCCAGAACCAGTGGAGATATGCATCCACTCACCCAATGCTTGGCAGGATGAAGCACACTGGGCACAAAGCCCCCTCCAGAACCAGTGGAGACATGCATCCACTCACCCTATCCTTGGCAGGATGAAGCACACTGGGCACAAAGCAACCCTCATGAACCAGTGGTGATATGCATCCACTCACCCTATCCTTGGCAGTATGAAGCACACTAGGTACAAAGCCCCCTCCAGAACCAGTGTAAGAAGGCATCCACTCACCCAGTCCTTGGCAGGATGAAGCATACTGGGCACAAAGCCCCCTCCAGAACCAGTGTAAGAAGGCATCTACTCACCCAATCCTTGGCAGGGTGAAGCACACTGGGCACAACGCCCCGTCCAGAAGCAGAGGAGATATGCATCTCTCACCCAATCCTTGGCAGGATGAAGCACACAGGGCACAAAGCCCCTTCCAGAACCAGTGGAGAGATGCATCCACTCACCCAATCCTTGGCAGGATGAAGCACATTGGGCACCAAGACCCCTCCATAATCAGTGTAAGAAGGCATCCACTCACCCAGTCCTTGGCAGGATGAAGCACACTGGGCACAAAGCCCCCTCCAGAACCAGTGTAAGAAGGCATCAACTCAACCAATCCTTGGCGGATGAAGCACACTGGGCACAAAGGCCCCTCCAGAACTAGTAGAGCTATGCATCCACTCCTCCGTTCACCCAATCCTTGGCAGGATGAAGCACACTGGGCACAACACCCCCTGCAGAACCAGTGGAGATATGCGTCCACTCACCCTATCCTTGACAGGATGAAGCACACTGGGCACAAAGCCCCTTCCACAACCAGTGGAGATATGCATCCACTCACCCTATCCTTGGCAGGATGAAGCACAATGGGTATAAAGCCCCCTCAAGAACCAGTGGAGATATGCATCCACTCATCCTGTCCTTGGGAGGATGAAACACACTGGGCACCAAGCCCCCTCCAGAACCAGTGTAAGAAGGCATCCACTCACCCAATCCTTGGCAGGGTGAAGCACACGGGACACAAAGCCCCTTCCAGAACCAGTGGAGATATGCATCCACTCACCCAATCCTTGGCAATTTGAAGCACACTGGGCACTAAGCCCCTCCAGAACTAGTGTAAGAAGGCATCCACTCACCCAATCCTTGGCAGGATGAAGCACACTGGGCACACACCCCCTCCAGAACGAAAGGAGATATGCATCCACTCACTATATCCTTGGCAGGATGAAGCACACTGGGCACAAATCCCCCTCCAAAACCAGAGGAGATATACATCCACTCACCCTATCCTTGACAGGATGAAGCACACTGAGCACAAAGCCCCCTCCAGAACCAGTGTAAGAATGCATCCACTTACCCAATCGTTGGCAGGATGAAGCACACTGGGCACAAAGCCCTCTCCAGAACCAGTGTAAGAAGGCATCCACTCACCCAATCCTTGGAAGGATGAAGCACACTGGGCACAAAGCCCCCTCCAGAACCAGTGGAGATATGCATCCACTCACCCAATCCTTGTCAGGATGAAGCACACTGGGCACAAAGCCCCCTCCAGAACCAGTGGATATATTCATCCACTCACTATATCCTTGGCAGGATGAAGCACACTGGGCACAAAGCCCCCTCCAGAACCAGTGGAGATATGCATCCACTCACCCAATCCTTGTCAGGATGAAGCACACTGGGCACAAAGCCCCCTCCAGAACCAGTGGATATATTCATCCACTCACCATATCCTTGGCAGGATGAAGCACACTGGGCACAAAGCCCCCTCCAGAACCAGTGTAAGAAGGCATCCACTCACCCAATACTTGGCAGGATGAAGCACACTGGGCACAAAGCCCCCTCCATAACTAGTGTAAGAAGGCATCCACTCACCCAGCCCTTGGCAGGATGAAGCACACAGGGCACAAAGCCCCCTCCAGAACCATTTTTTTGAAGGCTTCCACTCACCCAATCCTTGGCAGAATGAAGCTCACTGGGCACAAATCCCCCTCCAGAACCAGAGGAGATAAGCATCCACTCACCCAATCCTTGGCAAGATGAAGCACACTGGGCACAAAACCCCCTCCAGGACCAGTGGAGACATGCCTCCCCTCACCCATCCTTGGCAGGATGAAGCACAATGGGCACAAAGCCCCCTCCAGGACCAGTGGAGACATGCCTCCACTCACCCATCCTTGGCAGGATGAAGCACAATGGGCACAAAGCCCCCTCCAGAACCAATGCAGATACACAACCTCTCACCCTATCCTTGGCAGGATTAAACACACTGGGCACAAAGCCCCCTCCAGAACCACTGTAAGAATGCATCCACTCACCCAGTCTTTTGCAGGATGAAGCACACTGGGCACACTGCCCCCTCCAGAACCAGTGTCAAAAGTCATCAACTCACCCAATCCTTGGCAGGATGAAGCACACTGGGCACATAGCCCCCTCCAGAACCAGTGTTGATATGCATCTGCTCATCCACTCACCCAGTCCTTGGCAGGATGAAGCACACTGGACACAAAGCCCCCCTCCAGAACCAGTGGAGATATGCATCCACTCACTCTATCCCTGGCACGATGAAGCACACTGGGTACAAAGCCCCCTCCAAAACCAGTGTAAGAAGGCATCCACTCACCCAATCCTTGGCAGGATTAAGCACACTGGGCACATAGCCCCCTCCAGAACCAGTGGAGATATGCATCCGCTCATCCACTCACCCAATCCTTGGCAGGATGAAGCACATTGGGCACAAAGCCCCCTCCAGAACCAGTGGAGATATGCATCCATTCATCCACTCACCCAATCCTTGACAGGATGAAGCACACTGGGCACAAAGCCCCCCTCCAGAGCCAGTGGAGATATGCATCCACTCACCCTATCCTTGGCAGGATAAAGCACACTGGGCACAAAGCCCCTTCCAGAACCAGTGTAAGAATGCATCCACTTACCCAATCCTTGGCAGGATGAGGCACACTGGGCACAAAGCCCTCTCCAGAACCAGTGTAAGAAGGCATTCACTCACCCAATCCTTGGAAGGATGAAGCACACTGGGCACAAAGCCCCCTCCAGAACCAGTGGAGATATGAATCCACTCACCCAATCCTTGTCAGGATGAAGCACACTGGGCACAAAGCCCCCTCCAGAACCAGTGGATATATTCATCCACTCACCATATCCTTGGCAGGATGAAGCACACTGGGCACAAAGCCCCCTCCAGAACCAGTGTAATAAGGCATCCACTCACCCAATACTTGGCAGGATGAAGCCCACTGGGCACAAAGCCCCCTCCATAACTAGTGTAAGAAGGCTTCCACTCACCCAGCCCTTGGCAGGATGAAGCACACTGGGCACAAAGCCCCCTCCAGAACCATTTTTTTGAAGGCTTCCACTCACCCAATCCTTGGCAGAATGAAGCTCACTGGGCACAAATCCCCCTCCAGAACCAGAGGAGATAAGCATCCACTCACCCAATGTTTAGCAAGATGAAGCACACTGGGCACAAAACCCCCTCCAGGACCAGTGGAGACCTGCCTCCACTCACCCATCCTTGGCAGGATGAAGCACAATGGGCACAAAGCCCCCTCCAGAACCAATGCAGATATGCATCCTCTCACCCTATCCTTGGCAGGATTAAACACACTGGGCACAAAGCCCCCTCCAGAACCACTGTAAGAATGCATCCACTCACCCAGTCTTTTGCAGGATGAAGCACACTGGGCACACTGCCCCCTCCAGAACCAGTGTAAAAAGTCATCAACTCACCGAATCCTTGGCAGGATGAAGCACACTGGGCACATAGCCCCCTCCAGAACCAGTGGAGATATGCATCTGCTCATCCACTCACCCAGTCCTTGGCAGGATGAAGCACACTGGACACAAAGCCCCCATCCAGAACCAGTGGAGATATGCATCCACTCACTCTATCCCTGGCACGATGAAGCACACTGGGTACAAAGCCCCCTCCAAAACCAGTGTAAGAAGGCATCCACTCACCCAATCCTTGGCAGGATGAAGCACACTGGGCACATAGCCCCCTCCAGAACCAGTGGAGATATGCATCCACTCATCCACTCACCCAATCCTTGGCAGGATGAAGCACATTTGGCACAAAGCCCCCTCCAGAACCAGTGGAGATATGCATCCATTCATCCACTCACCCAATCCTTGACAGGATGAAGCACACTGGGCACAAAGCCCCCCTCCAGAACCAGTGGAGATATGCATCCACTCACCCTATCCTTGGCAGGATAAAGCACACTGGGCACAATGCCCCCCCAGAAATGGGGTAAGAAGGCATCCACTCACCCAATCCTTGGCAGGATGAAGCACACTGGGCACAAAGGCCCCTCCAGAACCAGTGGAGATATGCATCCACTCACCCAATGCTTGGCAGGATGAAGCACACTGGGCACAAAGCCCCCTCCAGAACCAGTGGAGACATGCATCCACTCACCCTATCCTTGGCAGGATGAAGCACACTGGGCACAAAGCCCCCTCAAGAACCAGTGGTGATATGCATCCACTCACCCTATCCTTGGCAGTATGAAGCACACTAGGTACAAAGCCCCCTCCAGAACCAGTGCAAGAAGGCATCCACTCACCCAGTCCTTGGCAGGATGAAGCACACTGGGCACAAAGCCCCCTCCAGAACCAGTGTAAGAAGGCATCCACTCACCCAATCCTTGTCAGGGTGAAGCACACTGGGCACAACGCCCCGTCCAGAAGCAGAGGAGATATGCATCCACTCACCCAATCCTTGGCAGGATGAAGCACACAGGGCACAAAGCCCCTTCCAGAACCAGTGGAGAGATGCATCCAATCACCCAATCCTTGGCAGGATGAAGCACATTGGGCACCAAGACCCCTCCATAATCAGTGTAAGAAGGCATCCACTCACCCAGTCCTTGGCAGGATGAAGCACACTGGGCACAAAGCCCCGTCCAGAACCAGTGTAAGAAGGCATCAACTCAACCAATCCTTGGCGGATGAAGCACACTGGGCACAAAGCCCCCTCCAGAACTAGTAGAGCTATGCATCCACTCCTCCGTTCACCCAATCCTTGGCAGGATGAAGCACACTGGGTACAACACCCCCTGCAGAACCAGTGGAGATATGCGTCCACTCACCCTATCCTTGACAGGATGAAGCACACTGGGCACAAAGCCCCTTCCACAACCAGTGGAGATATGCATCCACTCACCCTATCCTTGGCAGGATGAAGCACAATGGGTATAAAGCACCCTCAAGAACCAGTGGAGATATGCATCCACTCATCCTGTCCTTGGGAGGATGAAACACACTGGGCACCAAGCCCCCTCCAGAACCAGTGTAAGAAGGCATCCACTCACCCAATCCTTGGCAGGATGAAGCACACAGGACACAAAGCCCCTTCCAGAACCAGTGGAGATATGCATCCACTCACCCAATCCTTGGCAATTTGAAGCACACTGGGCACTAAGCCCCTCCAGAACTAGTGTAAGAAGGCATCCACTCACCCAATCCTTGGCAGGATGAAGCACACTGGGCACAAATCCCCCTCCAGAACGAAAGGAGATATGCATCCACTCGCTATATCCTTGGCAGGATGAAGCACACTGGGCACAAATCCCCCTCCAAAACCAGAGGAGATATACATCCACTCACCCTCTCCTTGACAGGATGAAGCACACTGGGCACAAAGCCCCCTCCAGAACCAGTGTAAGAATGCATCCACTTACCCAATCCTTGGCAGGATGAAGCCCACTGGGCACAAAGCCCTCTCCAGAACCAGTGTAAGAAGGCATCCACTCACCCAATCCTTGGAAGGATGAAGCACACTGGGCACAAAGCCCCCTCCAGAACCAGTGGAGATATGCATCCACTCACCCAATCCTTGTCAGGATGAAGCACACTGGGCACAAAGCCCCCTCCAGAACCAGTGGATATATTCATCCACTCACCATATCCTTGGCAGGATGAAGCACACTGGGCACAAAGCCCCCTCCAGAACCAGTGTAAGAAGGCATCCACTCACCCAATACTTGGCAGGATGAAGCACACTGGGCACAAAGCCCCCTCCATAACTAGTGTAAGAAGGCATCCACTCACCCAGCCCTTGGCAGGATGAAGCACACAGGGCACAAAGCCCCCTCCAGAACCATTTTTTTGGAGGCTTCCACTTACCCAATCCTTGGCAGAATGAAGCTCACTGGGCACAAATCCCCCTCCAGAACCAGAGGAGATAAGCATCCACTCACCCAATCCTTGGCAAGATGAAGCACACTGGGCACAAAACCCCCTCCAGGACCAGTGGAGACATGCCTCCACTCACCCATCCTTGGCAGGATGAAGCACAATGGGCACAAAGCCCCCTCCAGGACCAGTGGAGACATGCCTCCACTCACCCATCCTTGGCAGGATGAAGCACAATGGGCACAAAGCCCCCTCCAGAACCAATGCAGATACGCATCCTCTCATCCTATCCTTGGCAGGATTAAACACACTGGGCACAAAGCCCCCTCCAGAACCACTGTAAGAATGCATCCACTCACCCAGTCTTTTGCAGGATGAAGCAGACTGGGCACACTGCCCCCTCCAGAACCAGTGTAAAAAGTCATCAACTCACCCAATCCTTGGCAGGATGAAGCACACTGGGCACATAGCCCCCTCCAGAACCAGTGTTGATATGCATCTGCTCATCCACTCACCCAGTCCTTGGCAGGATGAAGCACACTGGACACAAAGCCCCCCTCCAGAACCAGTGGAGATATGCATCCACTCACCCTATCCCTGGCACGATAAAGCACACTGGGTACAAAGCCCCCTCCAAAACCAGTGTAAGAAGGCATCCACTCACCCAATCCTTGGCAGGATGAAGCACACTGGGCACATAGCCCCCTCCAGAACCAGTGGAGATATGCATACGCTCATCCACTCACCCAATCCTTGGCAGGATGAAGCACATTGGGCACAAAGCCCCCTCCAGAACCAGTGGAGATATGCATCCATTCATCCACTCACCCAATCCTTGACAGGATGAAGCACACTGGGCACAAAGTCCCCCTCCAGAACCAGTGGAGATATGCATCCACTCACCCTATCCTTGGCAGGATAAAGCACACTGGGCACAAAGCCCTCTCCAGAACCAGTGTAAGAAGGCATCCACTCACCCAATCCTTGGAAGGATGAAGCACACTGGGCACAAAGCCCCCTCCAGAACCAGTGGAGATATGCATCCACTCACCCAATCCTTGTCAGGATGAAGCACACTGGGCACAAAGCCCCCTCCAGAACCAGTGGATATATTCATCCTTTCACCATATCCTTGGCAGGATGAAGCACACTGGGCACAAAGCCCCCTCCAGAACCAGTGTAAGAAGGCATCCACTCACCCAATACTTGGCAGGATGAAGCACACTGGGCACAAAGCCCCCTCCATAACTAGTGTAAGAAGGCATCCACTCACCCAGCCCTTGGCAGGATGAAGCACACAGGGCACAAAGCCCCCTCCAGAACCATTTTTTTGGAGGCTTCCACTTACCCAATCCTTGGCAGAATGAAGCTCACTGGGCACAAATCCCCCTCCAGAACCAGAGGAGATAAGCATCCACTCACCCAATCCTTGGCAAGATGAAGCACACTGGGCACAAAACCCCCTCCAGGACCAGTGGAGACATGCCTCCACTCACCCATCCTTGGCAGGATGAAGCACAATGGGCACAAAGCCCCCTCCAGGACCAGTGGAGACATGCCTCCACTCACCCATCCTTGGCAGGATGAAGCACAATGGGCACAAAGCCCCCTCCAGAACCAATGCAGATACGCATCCTCTCATCCTATCCTTGGCAGGATTAAACACACTGGGCACAAAGCCCCCTCCAGAACCACTGTAAGAATGCATCCACTCACCCAGTCTTTTGCAGGATGAAGCACACTGGGCACACTGCCCCCTCCAGAACCAGTGTAAAAAGTCATCAACTCACCCAATCCTTGGCAGGATGAAGCACACTGGGCACATAGCCCCCTCCAGAACCAGTGTTGATATGCATCTGCTCATCCACTCACCCAGTCCTTGGCAGGATGAAGCACACTGGACACAAAGCCCCCCTCCAGAACCAGTGGAGATATGCATCCACTCACCCTATCCCTGGCACGATAAAGCACACTGGGTACAAAGCCCCCTCCAAAACCAGTGTAAGAAGGCATCCACTCACCCAATCCTTGGCAGGATGAAGCACACTGGGCACATAGCCCCCTCCAGAACCAGTGGAGATATGCATACGCTCATCCACTCACCCAATCCTTGGCAGGATGAAGCACATTGGGCACAAAGCCCCCTCCAGAACCAGTGGAGATATGCATCCATTCATCCACTCACCCAATCCTTGACAGGATGAAGCACACTGGGCACAAAGTCCCCCTCCAGAACCAGTGGAGATATGCATCCACTCACCCTATCCTTGGCAGGATAAAGCACACTGGGCACAAAGCCCCTTCCAGAACCAGTGGAGATATGCATCCACTCACCCTATCCTTGGCAGGATGAAGCACACTGGGCACAGAGCCCCCTCCAGAACCAGTGCAAGAAGGCATCCTCTCACCCAATCCTTGGCAGGATGAAGCTCACTGGGCACAAAGCCCCCTCCAGAACCAGAGGAGATATGCATCTACTCACCCAATCCTTGGCAGGATGAAGGCACAAAACCACCTCCAGACCAGTGGAGATATGCCTCCACTCACCCATCCTTGGCAGGATGAAGCACATTGGGCACAAAGCCCCCTCCAGAACCAGTGGAGATATGCATCCGTTCATCCACTCACCCAATCCTTGACAGGATGAAGCACACTGGGCACAAAGCCCCCCTCCAGAACCAGTGGAGATATGCATCCACTCACCCAATCCCTGGCAGAATGAAGTACACTGGGCACAAAGCCCCTCTAGAACCAGTGGAGATATGCATCCACTCACCCAATCCTTGGCAGGATGAAGCATATTGGGCACAAACCCCACTCCATAACTAGTGTAAGAATGCATCCACTCGAGAGACTTTGACCTTGCACTCCCCAGGACCAAGCAGTGGGCAAACCACCCACTTAAGAGTCTGTGGCTTTGCACTCCCCAGGACATCGCTGTGGGCAACCCACCCACTTGAGAGACTGTGGCTTTGCACTCCCCAGGACATCGCTGTGGGCAACCCACCCCCTTGAGAGACTGTGGCCTTGTACTCTCCAGGACATCGCTGTGGGCACAAAGCCCCCTCCAGAACCAGTGGAGATATGCATCCACTCACCCAATCCTTGTCAGGATGAAGCACACTGGGCACAAAGCCCCCTCCAGAACCAGTGGATATATTCATCCACTCACCATATCCTTGGCAGGATGAAGCACACTGGGCACAAAGCCCCCTCCAGAACCAGTGTAAGAAGGCATCCACTCACCCAATACATGGCAGGATGAAGCACACTGGGCACAAAGCCCCCTCCATAACTAGTGTAAGAAGGCATCCACTCACCCAGCCCTTGGCAGGATGAAGCACACAGGGCACAAAGCCCCATCCAGAACCATTTTTTTGAAGGCTTCCACTCACCCAATCCTTGGCAGAATGAAGCTCACTGGGCACAAATCCCCCTCCAGAACCAGAGGAGATAAGCATCCACTCACCCAATCCTTGGCAAGATGAAGCACACTGGGCACAAAACCCCCTCCAGGACCAGTGGAGACATGCCTCCACTCACCCATCCTTGGCAGGATGAAGCACAATGGGCACAAAGCCCCCTCCAGGACCAGTGGAGACATGCCTCCACTCACCCATCCTTGGCAGGATGAAGCACAATGGGCACAAAGCCCCTTCCAGAACCAATGCAGATACGCATCCTCTTACCCTATCCTTGGCAGGATTAAACACACTGGGCAAAAAGCCCCCTCCAGAACCACTGTAAGAATGCATCCACTCACCCAGTCTTTTGCAGGATGAAGCACACTGGGCACACTGCCCCCTCCAGAAGCAGTGTAAAAAGTCATCAACTCACCCAATCCTTGGCAGGATGAAGCACACTGGGCACATAGCCCCCTCCAGAACCAGTGTTGATATGCATCTGCTCATCCACTCACCCAGTCCTTGGCAGGATGAAGCACACTGGACACAAAGCCCCCCTCCAGAACCAGTGGAGATATGCATCCACTCACCCTATCCCTGGCACGATGAAGCACACTGGGTACAAAGCCCCCTCCAAAACCAGTGTAAGAAGGCATCCACTCACCCAATCCTTGGCAGGATGAAGCACACTGGGCACATAGCCCCCTCCAGAACCAGTGGAGATATGCATACGCTCATCCACTCACCCAATCCTTGGCAGGATGAAGCACATTGGGCACAAAGCCCCCTCCAGAACCAGTGGAGATATGCATCCACTCACCCAATCCTTGACAGGATGAAGCACACTGGGCACAAAGCCCCCCTCCAGAACCAGTGGAGATATGCATCCACTCACCCTATCCTTGGCAGGATAAAGCACACTGGGCACAAAGCCCCTTCCAGAACCAGTGGAGATATGCATCCACTCACCCTATCCTTGGCAGGATGAAACACACAGGGCACAGAGCCCCCTCCAGAACCAGTGCAAGAAGGCATCCACTCACCCAATCCTTGGCAGGATGAAGCTCACTGGGCACAAAGCCCCCTCCAGAACCAGAGGAGATATGCCTCCACTCACCCATCCTTGGCAGGATGAAGCACATTGGGCACAAAGCCCCCTCCAGAACCAGTGGAGATATGCATCCGTTCATCCACTCACCCAATCCTTGACAGGATGAAGCACACTGAGCACAAAGCCTCCCTCCAGAACCTGTGGAGATATGCATCCACTCACCCAATCCCTGGCAGAATGAAGTACACTGGGCACAAAGCCCCCTCCAGAACCAGTGGAGATATGCATCAACTCACCCAATCCTTGGCAGGATGAAGCATATTGGGCACAAACCCCCCTCCAGAACTAGTGTAAGAATGCATCCACTCGAGAGACTTTGACCTTGCACTCCCCAGGACCAAGCAGTGGGCAAACCACCCACTTAAGAGTCTGTGGCTTTGCACTCCCCAGGACATCGCTGTGGGCAACCCACCCACTTGAGAGACTGTGGCTTTGCACTCCCCAGGACATCGCTGTGTGCAACCCACCCCCTTGAGAGACTGTGGCCTTGTACTCTCCAGGACATCGCTGTGGGCATGGAGCCCCCTCCAGGAGCAGTGGCGTTTTACCATCTTCCAGCTGAGGTGCACCCCCCTCCACCCTCACCCTCTCCCTGAGGTGCCTGTGTGTTTTTGACCTGATGCCGCTGCAGTGTTATCTTCGTATTGAGGCAGGAGTCAAGTGTGGGTTTGGCCTAAGAGTTTTGGCTTAGTGGCCCACGGACATTTTGTGTGGACAATATACCACATTAGGTACATATTATATATTGTTGCAATTACTGTTTTTAGAAATCTTACGTATCTCTGACTATTTCTGAAATATCACAGATTTTACTCTATCCTTTTGTCCTTGCATTCTTCCAGGGGGTTACTGGGTATACATGTAATGTTGATGCATGTGTTTGTGTGTATGGTGTTGTGGGTGAGGGTGGGGGTAGGGGGAAGGCATGTTGTGTGTGTGTGTGTGTCACTCTTTTTTCCTCCCCCTTGTGTACTAGGTGCATTACTCACCGTGGTCATCGCCACCCCGGTTGGTACTCCTGGTAGATAAGGAGGTAGACCAGCATGGGGAAGACCTGCAGCTCGGGCTCCATGGCATCCTGGTTCTTCGTTGAGTGTCGAGAGGTGAGTGGTTTCTCTTCCAAGTACTGTTTCTGCTGTGCTTTTGATGGCGTTGGCACCGCCCCGGAAAAGCTGGCGGATGGGTAGGATGTGATGGGGTGGGCGGTACATTGACTTCCGCCTCTCTGTTGCCAGTTACCTCCGTGGTGTTTGTTGCTACCGCTGTGGCGGTCGGAGTGTTAGAGTGGCTGTATGTTTAGGCGGATTCTGCTGTGGTCGTGATCCCATTTTTGTTACCTCTGGCCTGTTGGCGCTATCAACGCTGTTTTAACACCGACCGCCAGGGTTGTAATGAGGGCCTCAGTCTCCCACACCGCAGGCGAGTCTGTCGCTCAAAATCCGGTAGTCTCATTAGAATAATGTTAGAAATTGGGTCTTTGGTTGGAGGTCAGGTTACCCCCTGTCCAAGCAAGGACCCTCACTCTAGTCAGGGTAAATAAGAATCACCCTCAGGTAACCCCTGCTTACCCCTTGGTAGCTTGGCACGAGCAGTAGGCTTAACTTCAGAGTGGTAGGTGTAAAGTATTTGTACTAACAAACACAGTAACTTAATGAAAGCACTACAAACTGACACAACAAAGGTTTAGACAAATAGAGAATATTTATGTAAAGAAAACAAGACCAAAACGACAAAAATCCAACATACACAAGTCAAGTTATCAATTAAAAAACAAAAAGAGTCTTCATGTATTTTTAAACAAAACGCTAACTCTGTTAGCGTGGAAAAGTACCTGGGTCGTGTCAAAATAACACGCACAGGCAAGTGTGCGTCAAAAAAGGTAAGCAGTGCGTCTATTTCTCACCTGCAAGCGAGCTTGTGCGTCGTTCTCCTTCTCCGATCGGACCGGCCTGCGTTGTTTTTCCTCCCTGCAGGGGAGCGCTGCATCGATCCAGACAGCACTCGGGTCTGGGCAGGCTTTGTGTCATTTTTCCACACCCAGCAAGGTTTGCATCGAAAATCCTGCCGCACGGTCTCAGCAAAACCGTGCAATGTGGGTTGCGACGGCCTCTGTCAGCGGGTTTGTGTATTGTTCTTCCAGCTCCGTGTGTCGATTTTCTAGCTGCGATGCCAGTGGAGCGTCGAGTTTTTTCAGCCGCGTCTCGGAAGGTGTATCAAATTTTTTCCTGCGTGGCGGTCTGTGCGTGGATCTTTAGTCTTGTTCTGCCAGCTTCTCCTTTCAGTGTCCCAGGAACAGGATGGGCCCGACTTAACAGGGCTGGAATCTCAGCATAGGCTCCAGGAGCTAGTAGAGAGAAGTCTTTGCTGTCCTTGAGGCTTCAACAACAGGAGGCAAGCTCTATTTCAAGCCCTTGGAGAGTTCTTCACAGGAAGGAAGGCAACACAAAGTCCAGTCTTTGTCCTCTTGCACAGGCAAAAACAGCAACTGTAGGATGGCTCCACAAAGCACAGTCTCAGGCAGGGCAGCACTCCCCCTCAGCTCTTCAGCTCTTCTCCAGGCAGAGGTTCCTCTTGATGTCCAGAAGTGATCTAAAGCCTATGGTTTTGGGTGCCCTTCTTATACCCATTTTGCCCTTTGAAGTAGGCTTACTTCAAAGGAAAGTCTCTCTTGTTTGTGAAATCCTGCCTTGCCCAGGCCAGGTCCCAGACACACACCAGAGGGTTGGAGACTGCATTGTGTGAGGGGAGGCACAGCCCTTTCAGGTGTGACTACTCCTCCCCTCCCTCCTAGCACAGAGGCTCATCAGGAAATGCAGACTACACCCCAGCTCCCTTTGTGTCACTGTCTAGAGAGAGGTGCAAACAGCCCAATGGTCAAACTGACCCAGACAGGAAATTCACAAACAGGCAGAGTCACAGAAATGGTTTAAGTAAGAAAATGTCCACTTTCTAAAAGTGGCATTTTCTAACACACAATCTTAAAACCAACTTTACTAAAAGATACATTTTAAAATTATGAGCTCAGAGACCCCAAACTCCACATGTCTATCTGCTCCCAAAGGGAATCTACGCTGTAATCATTTTTAAAGGTAGCCCCCATGTTAACCAAATAGAGAGATAGGCCTTGCAACAGTGAAAAATGAATTTGGCAGTATTTCACTGTCAGGACATATAAAATACACTAGTATATGTCGTACCTTACACATACACTGCACCCTGTCCATGGGGCTACCTAGGACCTCCCTTCGTGGTGTCTTATATGTAACAAAAGGGAAGGTATAGGCTTGGCAAGTGGGTACACTGTGCCAAGTTGACTTGGCAGGTAAAAACTGTACACACAGACACTGCAGTGGCAGATCCGAGGCATGATTACATGGCTACTAATGTGGGTGGCACAACCAGTGCTGCAGGCCCACTAGTGGCATTTTATTTACAGGCCCTGGGCACTTCTAGTGCACATTACTAGGGACTCACTAGTTAATCAAAGATGCCAATCATGGATAACCAATTACATACACATTTTGTACAGTAGCTCTTGCACTTTAGCACTGGTTAGCAGTGGTAAAGTGCCCAGAGTAACAAAAACAGCAAATACAGAATCCAGTACACATCAACAACCTGGGAAACAGCGGCAAAAAGTTAGATTAAACCACGACAAGGATGAAAAGTTTAACACATGTCCCCCCCAGCTGAAAATGGGGAGCAACTACCCAACCTCATGGGAGTTTTCATCACTAAGGCAGTAGAAACTGGATAGACCATCAGCATTGGCGTGTTCTGTGCCAGGGCGGTGTTCCACCGTGAAGTCCATCCCTTGTAGGAAAATGGACCACCTCAACAGTTTTGGATTCTCACCCCTCATCTCCATTAGCCATCTGAGGGGCCTGTGTTCGGTCTGAACTCAGAAGTGAGTCCCAAACAAGAAGGGTCTTAGCTTTTTCAGCGCCCAGACCACAGCAAACGCTTGACGTTCTATGGCACTCCACCTATGTACCCTGGGAAGTAACCTCCTGCTAATGAAGGCTACGGGTTGATCAAGGCCCTCTTCATTAAGCTGTGAGAGTACTGTTCCAATACCATGCTCTGAGGCATCTGTTTGCACAACAAACTCCTTGGAGTAGTCTGGTGCCTTCAGCTCAGGTGTTGTGCACATGGCAGCCCTCAGAGCATCAAAAGCCGTCTGGCAAGACTCAGTCCAGATCACCTTTCTGGGCTGCATTTTGGATCTCAATTCAGTCAAGGGAGCAACAATTGTGCTATACGCCTTGACAAACCTCCTATAGTATCCTGTGAGACCTAAAAAGGATCTGACTTCCGTCTGGGTCTTGGGAGGCTCCCAAGTCAGAATGGTATTAATCTTTGGTTGTAGGGGTGCCACCTGGCCACTCCCCACCTGGTGTCCCAAGTACACCACAGAACCATGCCCTATTTGGCACTTGCTTGCCTTAATAGTGAGTCCTGCCTTCTACAGGGCCTCCAACAATTTACAGAGATGTTGCAAGTGTTCCTCCTATGTGCAACTGAAGACAGCAATGTCATCCAGGTAAGCGGCACTGAACTCATCCAGCCCAGCCAACACCTGCTTGCCCAACCTCTGAAAGGTGGCAGGGGCATTTGTCACCCAAATGGCATCACCTTGAACTGAAAGTGCCCATCTGGGGTAGGAAATGCAGACCTCTCCTTGGCCCCCTCAATGAAGGCAATCTGCCAATACCCAGACGTTAGATCAACCATGCTGAGGTATTTGGCAGCGCCCAACCGTTCTATGAGCTCATCAGCTGGGGAGATGGGGTACGCGTCAGTTCTAGTGACCGCATTGAGACCCCGGTATTCAATGCATAACCGGAGTTCTGGGGTGGTACCAGGAGCAGCAGCCTTTGGGACCAAAACCACAGGGCTGGCCCAAGGACTGCTGGAGTGCTCAATAACACCTAGGATTAACATCTTGGAAACCTCATCCTTGATGCTAGCCCTGACCTTGTCAGCCACCCTAAAAACATTTTGTTTAATGGGTTTACTGTCGCCAGTGTCCACATCATGTGTGCACAAGTGTGTGACCCCTGGGATCAAGGAAAACAGTGAGGCGAACTGTTGCAACACCTGGCGACAGCCCCTCTACTGCTCTGCATTCAGGGAGGGGGAAAGGTTCTCTCCCTCCACAGACCCATCCTTTTCTCCTGCAAACAGGAGGTCAGAAAGAGATTCGCTCTCCGTCTCTACCCCGTCATCTGTCGCTAGGAGCATGGACAACTCTGTCCGCTCAAAGTGTGGCTTTAGCCGGTTAACATTCAGGACCCTCAAAGGGTTCCTGGGAGTATGAAAGTTCACCAGGTAGGTGACTTCACTGTTGCGCTCCACAACCTCAAATGGCCCAGTCCACTTGTCCTGGAGCACCCTAAGCTCCACGGGTGCCATCACCCACACTTTTTGTCCAGGCTGAAACTCGACCAGAGTGACATTCTGGTCATACCAGCGTTCCATGAACTCATGGCTTGCTTCCAGGATATCCTGTGGGAGACTCCTGAAGCGGGCAGTCTGGTTTCTCAGAGCCAGCATGTAGCTTAATACATCCTGGTGGGGTATACTAGGAGATTTTTCCAAACCCTCCTTGACCACATTCAAAGGTCCCTTTACAGGGTGGCCATAAATCAGCTCAAAAGGCCTAAAGCCAAGTCCCTTTTGAGCAACCATCCTGTAAGCGAACAGAAGGCAAGGCAAGACGACGTCCCACTTCCACCTCAAGGGCTCTGACAGGCCCATAATCATGCCTTTCAAGGTGTGGTTGAATATTTCAACCAGACGATTACTTGGGGGGGTGGTAAGGTGTGATGAACTTGTAGGTCACCCCACACACCTTCCACAGAGACTTAATTTTCATTGATATGAAGTTGGTACTCCTATCAGATACCACTTCCTTGGAGAACCCTATGCAGGTAAAAACACCCATCAGTGCATGGCCCACCACAGGGGCAGTGATTGATCTTAAAGGAATGGGTCTGGGTACCAGGTGGCATGGGCCACCAAGACCAGGATAAACCTGTTGCCCATCGCTGTCTTGGGATCCAGAGTCCCCACAATGTCAATGCCAACCCTTTCTGTACTGACAACAGGAAAAGGTTGGAGGGGAACCTTCCATTTCCCCCAACTCTTGCCACTAGCCTGACAAGTTTGGGTTTGGGTGACAAGCCGCTCAAAGGTCTTGTCCTGCCCCAAATGACCAGCTAAAGGCACATCATGAGCCAGACCCAGTAGGAAGGTTCTGAAGTTCTCGGGTACCACCAGGACATGGGCTGACCCAGGCTCAGGAACCTTAGGCTCGCTATATAGGAGGCCATCCTCCCAGTAAATCAAGTGTGATCCAGGCTCCTTGCCAGAGACCTGGTCTGCAGACTCCTGCCGCAAACCCTCCAGAGTAGGGCATGACGTCTGTGCCTCACAGAATGCTTCCCTGGTGGGTCCCCCTTCCTGCTGCCAGTTTGACAACTCAGGGACCTCTCCCAGTTCAGCCACCTGTTCCCCTGTAGGTTCCAGGGCCTCCCCCTCAGGTTCAGCCTCCTCCTGGACCGTGGGAACTTCTGGGGGCCGGTTTCCCATGCCCCTTGCCCTTCCTCCTACTGTCAGACACCTAGGCCATTCTTTCAGACTCCAGGGTCTCCTGATCACCCTGACGGGCTGCCATAAACCTGGTGGATACGCATACCCCCCTAGACAGACCCAACATCTCCATGTGTGACCTGTGTTCCACCTCCTTCCAAGGGGAATCCTCCAGGTCATTGGCAAGCAAAAAATTCACAGGCATGGTTGGACTCACAGCTACCTTCAAAGAACCTGAGACACCCCCACCATTCAACGGGAACCTGCCCCACTCTGCACAGGTGCTCTGAGTTGTCTACCGCAACTACTTGGTAAAGTACCCAGGGATCCATCTGCTCTTCAGACACCAGGTGACTCCTCACTGTAGTCACACCGGCTCCTGTGTCTCTCAGAGCCTCCACCCTCTGTCCGTTGAAGGCCACCCACTGCCTGTACTTTTTTGTGTTCTCAGGCACTAGGGCTCTCTGGACCATCTCACTGTCCCCTAGTGAGACAAGAGTCATCTCAGCTGGCTTCCACCCATCTGGAACCAACTCTTCCCCAAGCGCTGCACTAGCCAAGCCCTGGGGCTGCGCACCAGTGGGTGCAGGTGTACTCTTGGGGCATTTAGGGTCCCCCCTCACATGACCCACCTGGTCACATGTATAGCACTTTCATGGAGGTCCCCCTGCCACTGGCTTCCCTTTGGAGAACCATGGCTTCTTCTCACTGGGAGGTTGGTAATCTTTACCCTAGGAATCAGTTTGGGGCCCTTTAGAGAACTCCTCTTGTTTTCCCTTAACCCCCCTTTCTTCTGAGAGGGACCCTGCCAACCCTTGACATGGTCTTCCACCTACCTCTTTTGGACCCTGGTGCTCTCCCAGCGGTCCGCTGCCTGCGCAAGCTTCCTGGGGGCAGTCAGCTTGCTGTCAATCAGGTGCTGGCGCAGCTCTGGAAAACATAAACTGTACAAGTGCTCCCAAGCAATCAGATTGTAAAGCCCCTTAAACATTGTTACCTTACTGCCCTTCACCCAACCATCCAGTGACCTGCAGAATGAATCCACACATTCCAACCATGTTTGGGATTCCTTCTTCTTATAAGACCTAAACATATCCTTATACTGATCAGGAGTGAGACCATACCTAGTGATCAGGGCATCTTCATGATAGGGTAAGTGAGCCCCTGGGGATCCCCTAAGGATGCCAGGGTGTCTCTTCCCTCTACCTCAAAGTGTTTCCACAGACCCTCCCCTAATGAGCTTCAGGGACCAGATTCATATGGAGGCAGGCTCATAACCCTTAAACCACAGCAGGATGTCATCCTCCCTCTTGTAATCCTTTACAAGGTCCTTAGGAATGTGCACCCTCCTCTAAGACGACACTGTGATGTTACTGCCACCATCCCTACTAGACTAACTCCTCTGATCCAGCTCCCTCAAGCTGAGCTCATGAGCCAACAACAACTTTTTCTCCTCTATGGCCATCCTCATTTTCTCCAACTCCAACTGGTGAGACCTCTCTGTCTGTATGTCCTGCAACTCTTCAGGGGTCAGACCCTTGGATGAGACACTGCTACCTGCCCTGGAGATCTTCCCCCAGACAGAACAGGCCCCCCACAATACCATTATGAACACTATGCACCTCATCCTCCTCCTCCTCACCCTCATCCTCTGTGTGCCCCTCAGCCTCCTTGACTGCCACCCTGGCCCATAGTACCTTTTGCAGCTCCTCCTTCCTGATGGAGCTCTTAATGGGGCAGAAAAGATCCTTACAGAACTGTTTCAATTGGGCACCTGTGTAACTTTCCAGTTTCCCTAATTCAAAAGCAGCTCCAGCCAATGAATCTCCAGACTGAGACATGATGGAGAGTTAAAAGGGCAAAGTTCCAAAGGCAGAAAACAAGCTCCCAAGTTCAAAAATCAATCAAGGATTACCACAAAAATGGAAGTAGGGACAAATCCAAGCAAAAGAGGAAAAGCAAAAAGCACAAGACAAGTAGTATGTGGTCACTTAGTGGTCTGCACTCAAAACAGTAGTGTACACTTAATCACTGTGGCCCTCATTACAACCCTGGCAGTCGGTGTTAAAGTGGCAGTAATACCGCCAACAGGCCGGCGAAAAAAAATAATGGGGTCACGACCATGGCGGAAACCGCCAACATAGACAGACACTTTAATACTCCGACCGCCACAGCGGTAGAAACAAACACCGCTGCGGTAACCACCAACAGACAGGGGGAAGACAAAGTACTGCTCATTGTATTTCAAGACGCCTATCTGCCACCTTTTCCAGGGCAGAACCAACGCGATCAAAAGCACGACGGAAACAGTACACAGAAGGGAAAACACTCACCTCTCGACACCCAACGAGGAACCAGGACACCATGGACCCCAAGTTACAGGTCCGGCCCATGTTGGTGTATCTTCTCATCTACCAGGAGTACGAACGGTGGCGCCGACGACCACGTGAGTACTGCACCTGCAACACAGGAGAGGGGGGAAAGAGAGTGACACACACATGCAAAACGCAATACCCCCACCCTCACCCACAACAACATACACACAAATACATGCAGCAACATTACATATACACCCCCCCACCCCCTGGAAGAACGCAAGAACAAAAGGAAATTATTGGAACCAGTGTAATCATGAAAATTAAGATAGTCAAAATTCAAATTCAGTATATACAAATATGTACACCAACTACACAAGTCCGGATAGTGTACCAATCATTGTCCGTGGACTACTGGGCCCAAAATGCATGGGCGAAGCCCACACTAAAAACCTGACTGGAAGCAGAGAGAACACTGCTGGGGCATTAGATCAAAAATATACAGGCACCTCAGGGGGAGGGAAAGGGGGGCACCTCAGCCAGATGATTGCACTACGCCACTGCTGCACGAAGGGGCTTCATGCCCATTGCTGTATCCTGGGGAGTACAAAGCCACAGTCTCTCAAGTCTCTCCAGTGGGTGGTTTGCCCACTGCTTTATCCTGGGGAGTTCAAAGCCACAGTCTCTCAAGTCTCTTCAGTCAGTGGGTTTCCCACTGCTTTATCCTGGGGAGTGCAAAACCACAATCTCTCAAGTCTCTCCAGTGGGTGGTTTGCCCACAGCTTTATCCTGAGGAGTGCAAAGCCACAGTCTCTCAAGTCTCTCCAGTGGGTGGTTTGCCCACTGCTGTATCCTGGGGAGTGCAAAGCCACAGTCTCTCAAATGGATGTCAATCTCCACTGGTTCTGGAGGGGGCCTTGTGCCCAGAGTGCTTTATCCTGCCAAGGACTGAGGAAGTGGATGTATCTCTCCACTGATTCTGGAGGGGGCATGCTGCCCAGAGTGCTTCATCCTGCAAAGGACTGAGGTAGTGGATGTATCTCTCCACTGGTTCTGGAGGGGGCATGGTGCCCAGAGTGTTTCATCCTGCCAAGGACTGAGGTAGTGGATGTATCTCTCCACTGGTTCTGGAGGGGGCCTTGTTCCCAGAGTGCTTCATCCTGCCAAGGACTGAGGTAGTGGATGTATCTCTCCACTGGTTCTAGAGAGAGCATGGTGCCCAGAGTGCTCCACGTTGCAGTGTGGCCAGTACAATTCCCTCACCTGGGTGTGCGTGCCACAAGATTGGCGAGGTACAGGTAGCATGATACGCCATGGAGGCAGCGACCTACCCCACACTGCTGCGGCTTTGCCTTCCACATACAGGTGCAAACAGTGATGGAAGTCATGCCTCATGGAAGCTGCTCAGGGTCCAGGAACTCTCCCCCTGCCTTGGACGACTGACCACTGGGGATGGTAGCAATGTCAGCGGTGGCGCCACTGTCCGAGTACGTCGCGGGCCGGTAGCGGTGTTTGCTGCCGTGTCTGTGGCGGCGGTGCATGGGTCAGCACCTGCTGAGAGACATTGCAGGACGTCTCCTGTAGCCTCGGACAGCTGCCCACTGGGGAAGAGGCTGGGGACTCTCGCTGAGGCTGTAGACGTGCCGGTGGCGGTGCAGGTGGCGGTTGTGGTGGCGGGGCAGCTAGCGGTGTTCGCTGCCATACAGCTTGGTGTGGTCGTGGACAGAAGGTGTGACACTGGTCCCTCAGTCGGTTCCATCATGCCCTCTCCTGACCTGCTCTTCTGCTTTTGGCCCTCCCCCACCTTTGATGGTGCCGCAGTTGTCTTGCCACTATCCCCTTTGGATTTTGCTGAGCCCTTGGTGGCTGGTAGTTTCGGCTTCTCCCTCCGGGATGTGGGCACCTTTTTCACCTTGGCATGTGGCGGAATGTCCTTGCCCTTGCTACGTGGCACACTGGCAGCCCTGATGGGTGGCCCACTCGGTGACCCCGCAGTTGCTGGCACCACTGTGTCTGGGGGTTTGGTGGCTGAGGTTCTGGGCTGGGACCTGGAAAGCCTGGCCCTAGGGGAAGGATGGGGGGAGGTGAAGAGAAGAGGTCAAGGGTTGCCAGAAAAAGTTTTTTAGACACACTGGTACGGGAAGATGGAGGGGGTTTGGGAGTGGAGGAAGAGGTAGTGGTTGTAGGGGGTGTACGTCTGCTGAATTTGGATGAAGGTGCATGGCCCGGACGCTATTGTGAGGTAGATGGCTGTTTGGTGGGTGTGTGCCTGCGTTTGTATACTTTGGGTGGAGGGCTCACACACACACTGGGAGCGGACATAGGGGATGTGTAAATGGTAGTGGGGTGGTGATTGCACATGAGTGGTGTGTGGTGATGGGCGTGCTGGTGATGGAGGTAGTGGCTGAGGATGTAGTGCATGCAGGTGTGAGTGGAGATGTGGCAGGGAGGGAGGAGGAGGATGTGGAGGAGGGGGACACAGTGGAGGCAGTGGATGTTGGTGTGTCTGCATGGGGATGGTACTTGTGTGAGTGCCTGTGAGATGTGTGGTACTTATGGTTGCCTGAGCCACTCTTGTGTGTTGATGTGTGTCCATGCTGGTCTGAAGGTGTGCTTGGGATAGGCTGAGGTACAGGGGATTGGGTCTGGGTGGAGGAAGTTGGAGGGGGGAGGCTGGACACAGGGACAATGGCTGCCAGCAGTGCTGAGGCCAGAGCCTGAAATGCTCTCTGTTGGGCCGCCTGGCCAGAATGAATGCCCTCCATGTGGGCATTTGTTTGTTGCAAATGCCTCTCAACACCTTGGATGGCACTCAAAATGGTAGATTTCCAACAGTGAGGGATCTCAGGAGGTCAATAGCCTCCTCACTGAAGGCAGCAGGGCCGACTGGGGCAGGGCCTGAGGTGCCTGGGGCGAAGGAGATGCCCACCCTCCTGAGTGAGCGGGCACGGGGCACATGCTGAGGGGCTGCTGGAAGGGCGTGCTGGTAGGGGGGTGGCGGCTGTACCTGTTGAAGCCGTGGGCACAGAGGTGCCCGCCACCGCAAGGAGCTCCCATCAAAGGAGGAGTTGCTTTCACTGGTGTATGCTCCTGTCCCCGTTGTGGAGCTCCCCTTGACCTCCGTCTCATTGGTGGCTTCAGACTCTGTTGCTTCACCCTCCAGGGCCAAGTGGATTGCAGCTCCCTCCTGCTCCGGTGCCAATGCTCCTCCGCTGATGATGCTATTGCACACAAGAACAGGGAGACCACAAAAAGGGGGGGAAAGATAGAAGAAAAACATGTTCAGTGCATGCAACACCACTACCATTGGCGGACACAACACACATGGAGAAGCCCTCTGCACTATGCCATGCACTAACAGTTCCTAGAAATTTCACCTGACCAAGGGTACGAGACCTAAGCCCAATTGCTGCACACCTGGAAGTCACAAGAGCCTGACTAGGTGTAGATGGCTCTTACCACTAGTGGGGTGCCACATAGCCTGCCTCACAAGGGACTTTGCCTACCAAGTTCGCTCTGGCCTAGGGGAACCCGCTGCCACCTCTCCCACCCAGACACCTCGTTATGCATGCAGAGTCAGCTGAATGAGAGTGTACTCACCCCCTTGTGGCAGCTGTGATGCCCTCAAATGCGCATCCAACTCCAGATACACCACGGCCAGGATCCAGGACATCAGGGGGGTCATGGTGCGACGGACACCCTGTTACAGAGAGAATGTGGTACAGTGGAAGGTCAGAGAGAATCTCTGTAGAACGGGGGAACGTGGAAGGCACGGGGATCGGGGATATTCGTTGGTGGATGCGGGACTGACAGGACGTGTTTTCTTTATATGTAAATAAATCTCAGGAACTCCTATCTTTCGTCTTGCATTATTTATGACATTTTGGCGACGAGCTTACAACGAACTCACGCCTGAACAATTCAAAGAGCAGCAAGCTGTACTCTCTGAGATATAGGAGCCGCCCACCTGAACCATTTAGTGCGAAGCAAGCTGCACACTCGGAGGAATTGAAGACGCCCACACTGTCAGAATACGGCAAACATTGAGAAGGAAGTTTAAGTGATTCGACGATCTTGCGGTAACTTGGCATTTTCTTGCTATTACCCTTTTCCTGTTTGAATCTATCTGCCTGTTGGTGTAACGGCAGTTAAAGACAGTCGCACGGCATTATCTTGAACAACGCGCCGCGCAACATCTTTTGTCTTTCGTAAGCGCGTCAGCCTGTTGGAATCTTTAAGCTCAGACGCATTCTGAGCTTTACGAGTGTTTTCTTTTCTGGTTGAGGCCGCGCTACTTAAGCATCGCTTACCTGTGTCCTGCATTTCTGCCGCTTGTGCCGTATTTGATCTGATGGTGAGCGGGGCCAGTGTTTTTTTTTTTCTCTCGAGGTGTGAACATGGTAAAAGAACTTTGTTTCTTGCTGTAGTGTTAACGAGAAATGTGAATGTCCTGGGATGGAGAGACCAAGGGAAAATGGGTATAATTTTGAACCCCCGGTGTAGCGAGCCTGTTTTGGTGGTAGAGTCGAGGGAAGTGACTGAGTGGGTTACGTCCAGATTTCCACAAGTGTTCACTAACAAATTAGGCAAATTAGCCAATTATAGCCATACAATCAAGGTTAAGGCTAATGCTAAACCTCTGATACAGAAACTTAGAAATGTTCCCATCAGTGTGAGAGAAGAGTTAAAGCAGATGTTATCAGAGAAGGTGAATGAAGGTGTGATAGAGGAAATTGAATCCTCTGAGTGGGTTTCTCCGAT
Source organism: Pleurodeles waltl (assembly GCF_031143425.1). NCBI lineage: Eukaryota > Metazoa > Chordata > Amphibia > Caudata > Salamandridae > Pleurodeles > Pleurodeles waltl. Next base: position 10,654,060 of record NC_090443.1, on the reverse strand, counting down.
TGTTTTGGCACGTAAGTCTGATAAATCTTTGAGACTATGGGCCTCATTATGACCCTGGCGGGCGGCGGAGGCCGCCCGCCAGGATCCCGCCCTCCAAATTACCGCGCCGCGGTCAAAAGACCGCGGCGGGTATTACGAGTTTTCCCCTGGGCTGGCGGGCGGTTCCAGTTAAACCGCCCGCCAGCCCAGGGGAAAACGACCTTCCCACGAGGATGCCGGCTCGTAATCGAGCCGGCGGAGTGGGAAGGTGCGACGGGTGCTACTGCACCCGTCGCGTATTTCACTGTCTGCAAGGCAGACAGTGAAATAAATTTTGGGGCCCTCTTACGGGGGCCCCTGCCGTGCCCATGCCATTGGCATGGGCACGGCAGGGGCCCCCAGGGGCCCCGCGACCCCCCCTACCGCCATCCTGTTCATGGCGGCTTTCCCGCCATGAACTGGATGGCGGTAGGGGGGGTCAGAATCCTCATGGCTGCGGAGCGCGCTCCGCAGCCATGGAGGATTCCAATGAGCAGCGGAAAGTCAGCGGGAGACCGCTGACTTTCCGCTTCTGACCGCGCCTGAACCGCCGCGGTCAGAATGCTCATTGGAGCACCGCCAGCCTGTCGGCGGTGCTCCTGTGGTCGGTGGCCCTGGCGGCCACCGGCCGCCAGGGTCAGAATGACCCTCTATGTGTGGATCTAAGAGCTGTAAATGCCAATATCATCGTGAATTGTCATCCTTTGCCAAAGATCAACGAGGTTATTAGTATGTTGGAAGGGGCGAACATCTTTTCCACACTAGATTTGAGATCATCGTACCATCAGATTGAGTTAACGGAAGACTCTAGGCATTTAACAAAGTTTACTACCCCGCAAGGATTATACCAGTTCAAAAGGATGCCCTTTGGCTTGGCATCAGCTGTGTCTGTCTTCCAGAGAGCAATGTTTCATCTGTTTAAGGACATGGACAAATACGTTAAATGTTTTCAAGACGACGTTCTGATTTTCTCGAATAATGAGAATGAACATAAACAGTATGTGGTGAATGTGTGTAAAGTACTGAGTAAGAATGGGTTGATCTTGAAGGCAAAGAAATGCAAGTTCTTTGTGAAATCTGTTGAGTATTTGGGTCACACTATTTCAGGTGAAGGGGTAGTTCCCAAACAATCTCTTGTGGAAGCAATAGTTAATGCTCCAGTGCCTGACAATCGTGAGAAATTGTTGTCTTTCACCGGCTTGTGTGAATATTATAGCAAATTTATCAAGGATTTTGCTACCAAGATGGAACCTTTGAGGGAGCTCACACGCAAAGGAGTTCAGTATGTTTGGACTGGTAAACAAAGTAATGCATTTGAGATAATCAAAAAGGAAATTGTTGAGGCACCTACGTTGAAGCTTTTCTGTGTGGGGACACAATGCATTGTGACGGTGGATGCAAGTATGTATGGAATCGGTGGAGTGTTATCTCAGTGGTGTAGAAGGACAGATGGAATGTTACCTTCGCATCTCGTACTTTGACCGAGGCAGAGCGAAGGTATGCAGTGATTGAAAAGGAAATGTTAGCGTGCATTTGGGCGGTTGAACATTTCCGGGACTATATCTGGGGATCGAAATTTATTTTGCAAACAGACCACAAACCTTTGGTTGGTATCTTATCTCCAGGTGGAGGCTGGAATGCTACTGCTCGTATTGCCAGATCAGTCTCCAGGTTGCAGGAGTATTGTTTCAAGGTTGAATATGTGCCAGGAAGAAACAATGCTGTAGCGGATTGTTTGTCGCGCCTTCCACAGATGGAGAGAGGAGCTTGTGAGGGTATTTTGGAGTGGGACGTGGTATCTACTGTTTTGGGTTATGTGTCTGCTGAATTTGGTGGTATAGACGAGAATGAGTGGATCAGATGTGATAAGGAGGACCAAGTGCTCCAAGAGGTTAAGAAATATGTGAGGGTGGGTTGGCCAAACCGGAGAAGTGTAACTGTTGAAGTAGATCCATATGGTAAGGTCAAAGATGAGTTGGACATAGAGAACGATTTGTTGTTTAAGGAAATGTATCCCTCCTAAGGGAATGCAGGATGTGATTTTAAAACTAGCACATGAGGGTCATCCAGGAATGTCATCCATGAAAAGACTTATTCGCACTTGTTTTTGGTGGCCAGGGTTGGATAAAATGGCGGACAGGGTAGTGAGGGAGTGTGGTGTGTGTGTGAATGCAGAGAAAATGTTGAAGACGGTTCCTGCTCCTCTAATTACTGTTCCCTGGCCGAGTTCTCCTTGGCAGAAATTAGGATTTGACATTTTGGGCCCGTTCTTTTCTCTTCCAACAGATACACGTTATGCTCTGGTGTTGATAGATATTTTTCCAAATGGCCAGAGGTGAAGTTGGTTGCCCAGGTGACATCAGCAACTATTATTGAATTCTTTAAAGAGGTGTTTGCTAGAGAAGGTTATCCAGAAGTTTTGATTTCAGATAATGGTATCCAGCTGACTTCGAGTGAGATGAAAAGTTTTCTTAAGTACAGTAACATCAAACATGTAACTACTCCTTTATATGATCCTAAAGGGAATGGTCAAGTTGAAAGATTTAACCAGGTTCTTAAAGATAGTATTTTCTGGGCGCGTGGATTTGGTGGATTGTGGAAAGAAAAATTGAGGGAGAAGGTGTGGCATTTTCGTATCACTCCGCAAAGTACTACAGAGGTGAGTCCGTTTAGGTTACTTAAAGGCAGACACCCTGTGTCTAAATTGTGCCCTTGGTGGTTCAAGAAGAAGCAGAATAGAGACTGGGATGCATTCTCAGTTGAAGAAGTTAGAGAGAGGGTAAGGAGGAAAACAGGAGAATTTCAAGAATAGGTATGATGATAAGTGGAAAGTGAAAGAACCTTGTTTTGAGGTGAGTGATTGGGTGAAGGTGCGTGAACCTGGTTTCTTGGTGAAAGGAGCGGCTAAGTTTGGAGAGGCTTTGAAAGTTGTAAAAGTATTCAGGAATAGTGTTGTTACGCAGGACGGCAATGTGTGGAATGTAAATAGACTAGCAAAGTGTGCATGGAATGACAAGTACCAGGACAGGAGTTATGCTATGAATCCTTTGTTTAGGATTGAAGATAGTATGCGATATGGTGAAGTTGGTTGTGATCATCAAGAAGTGGTGGAGGATCGATCTGGAGAGGAAGAGTCGATGCAGACGTGTGACAGTCACGTTAATGTTGCTGTGGGGGATACTTCTGTTGCATCACAAGTAAAGTCCAACTTTAGGGCAAGACGTCAACCAGCCAAGTTCAAGGATTTTGTTTAGAAAAACAGTACATCTGGAAAAAGGGGACTCTTATTACGATGTTTTATTGCAGGGGGTTACTATGTTTATTTTATTAAGTATGTTCATCATTTTGTTGCCATAGATACATACCTGTTTTTATTTGTTTTTGTTTAAAGAGGGAAAGTATGTTACAGAGAGAATGTGGTACAGTGGAAGGTTAGAGGGAATCTGGAATGTAGAACGGGGGAACATGGAAGGCACGGGGATCGGGGATATTCGTTGGTGGATGCAGGACTGACAGGACGTGTTTTCTTTATATGTAAATAAATCTCAGGAACTCCTATCTTTCGTCTTGCATTATTTACGACACACCCCTTCCACGTTGGGAGGCCATCCCCAGCTGGGCCTCCGCCGTCTTCTTGCTCCAGCGGCGCAGGTCCTCCCATCTTTTACGGCTGTGAATGCTCCGTCTGTGGTAGACCCCAATGGTCCGGACGTCCTTGGCGATGGCACGCCAAATACCCTTCTTCTGGTGGGCGCTGACTTAGAGAAATGGTACAGGGGGAAAGGAAATTACTCACCCGTCCGGACCTTCATCCCCATTGCCCACCAGTTCCCACCCATGCCCTGACGCACATACACTCACCATCCCCACATGCAGGCCTCAGCCCCCCCATGTACCTTCCATCCACACCACTCAAAGCAGGCATTGCCCATGCAGCATGCTCACAGTGTGCTCATCTGTTTGTCTGGAGGACGGTGAAGTTGCGTGTACTGGGGGAGGACCCCATCCACTAGTTTCTCCAACTCCTCCGAAGTGGAGGCAGGGGCCCTTTCCCCAGAAACTGTAGCCATCGTCGCTTCCAGACACAGGTCACAGCAGCACTTGCAGTGTAGGTCCTGTCCTGTAGAAGGTCAGGTATCGAGTGAACAGACAGAAAATGGCGGTCACGTCCGCGGCAGTGCGTACCGTCACTGCCGGCGTACATCGTCATTGGCTCCTGGGACCCATAGGGCCCAATGTTAACCAATGCAGAACTGCGCCGCAGTCTTCAACCACGACGGTGTACAACGCCAGCGCAGTTACCTCATATCTCCTTGTTCCACCTTACAGGTCAGGCAGCCACCATTTCAGGGGGCCTCATGGGATGGATAATAACTGTGTCACACCTATCTAGGCCGGGAATACAGATAGATACTGGCACATTTTGGATTAACGTTTCTGCAATTAACACATTGTGATACCTCAGTATTGGATGACTCTCTGCACGCTGTTCTCCTCCATAGGGCACGTCTTCTGGGGCAGCTGATGAGATGGCGGCATCCTCCGGTGTACAGAACCCTGGTGGACCTGTTGACAATGGAAGAGAGACACATCATAATCACAGACAGACTTGATCATGCAACAATCCTGGAACTGTGTGCCCAGTTGGAGCCAGAACTGATGTCAGCTATCCGCCATCCACAGGGATACCCCCTCTAGTGCAGGTCCTGTCTGTACTCCATTTCCTGGCCAGTGCGTCTTTTCAAACAACCGTGGCCATGGCATCAGGGATGTCCCAGCCAATGTTCTCTAACGTGTTGTCCAGAGTGTTGTCTGCCCTGCTGAAACACATGCGCAGCTACATCGTTTTCCCTCAGGTGGAGGATTTGCCCACAGTGAGAGATGACTTCTATGCCCTGAGACATATCCCCAACGCCATTGGTGCTATTGATGGGACACATGTGGCATTTGTCCCCCCCCCGCGGGAAGGAACAGGTGTACAGAAACCGGAAGAGCTACCATTCAATGAATGTGCAGATGGTGTTTTTGGCAGACAAGTACATCTCCCATGTCAATGCCAAGTATCCTGGCTCTGAGCATGACGCTTACATTTTGAGAAATAGCAGCATCCCTTAGTGATGGGGCAACTCCAGAGGCACCGTGTGGGGCTAATAGGTGAGGCCAAGATCCCAATACAGTTGACATAGGTGTCTGGGTATGGGGTTGTCCCTAAGGGTTAGTGTGTGTCTGACAGTTGTCCCTCTACATTTGCAGGTGACTCTGGTTACCCCAACCTGTCATGGCTACTGACCCCAGTGAAGAATCCCAGGACAAGGGCAGAGGAACACTACAATGAGGCACATGGGGGCGAACTAGGAGGATAATCGAACGCACCTTCGGCCTCCTGAAGGCCAGATTCCGGTGCCTCCATCTGACTGGTGGTTCCCTATACTACTCACCGAAGAAGGTGTGTCAGATAATCATGGTCTGCTGTATGCTGCACAACCTGGCTTTGCAACGCCAGGTGCCTTTTCTGCAGGAGGATGGGCCAGATGGTGGTCTTGTGGCAGCTGTGGAGCCTGTGGACAGTGAAGAAGAGGAGGCAGAAGAAGAGGATATCGACAACCAAAACAACATCATCATGCAATACTTCCAGTGCGACACAGGTAAGAAGATGTCACTGCTTCCCACATCTCATGCTATTGTTAGAGCTAGCATAAGTCTGTCATTTTTACTCAGTGTATGGACACTGACTTGTCACTTTGACCTTCTATTTCACAGATCTGGGTCCCACTTTGTACCCTCTGCTATGTTTACTCCTGGACTACAGTTGTGTAACATTTGTATGTGCACAAGTACATTGACATTGCTATATTTCAGAGATGTTGCAATTACACATTAGTGAAAGCACAGACTGACTCCAGATTGTTTTGTGATTGAAGTGTGTTTATTCCTGTGCAAATAAGTGGAGGGGGGTGTAAAATGGGCTGGAGCGATGGTGGAGGTATGTCCATGGCAGAGTCCAGTCTATTTGTTTCACAGGTGATTTGTCCAAAGGGGCATAGGAAGTGGAGCAATGGCAGTTTAAGGATGGACAGGGTGACATAGTGGGACAGAAGGGTGACATTCAGGGGGGTCTTATTTCCTGGTGGTGGTCTTGGCAATGTTCTCTGTCTTGTTCCTGGATCTCAGGGACCATTTGCACGGTGGTTCTCCATCTGCAGGGCGTGGGATGCTGGTGTCTTGTTGTTCCTGTGGCGGTTCCTCCTGTCCACTTGCGCCAGCAGAGGTGAAGGGCTGTTCATCGTTCAAGCTAGTGTCAGGGCCCCGTTGGTGTGCTGCTGTGTCCCTCCTGGTGTTGAGAAGGTCTTCCAGCACCCCTGCAATGGTGACCAGGATGTTGTTGATGGACTTCAAGTCTTCCCTGATCCCCAGGTAGTGTTCCTCCTTCAGCCGCTGGGTCTCCTGAAACTTGGCCAGTGCCATGCCCATGGTCTCCTGGGAATGGTGGTAAGCTCCCATGATGTTGGAGAGTGCCTCATGGAGAGTGAGTTCCCTGGGCCAGTCATCCCCCTGTCGCACAGCAGTCCTCCCAGCTTCCCTGTTATCCTGTGCCTCTGTCCCCTGAACAGTGTGCCCACTGCCACTTCCCCCAGGTCCCTGATCGTCCTGTGTTAGTGGGGTTGCCTGGGTTCCCTGTAGTGGTGGACACACTGCTGATTGATGTGTCCTGGGGACAGAGGTGTGGTGCTGGTGTTTCCTGAGGGAGGATGATCTGTGATGGTTTGTGAGTGTGTCAGGGGAACCGACTGTCCCAAGTTCCCTGACGGGCCGGGCTGGTCATCTTGATCCAGGCGTGCAGAGCTTCTGTCATCACCGTGGGTCTCTTCTGTGGGGGGAATGGATATGTCTGGCACCTCCTGTCCTGTGACGTTGGGTATGGGTCCTGTTGGGGTGTTAATGCACAGTTATTGTATCTGTGTGTGCCATCTTGTGCAATGGGTGAGTGACCTTCTACTCCTGGGCTTGCATTATTGGCTTGGTCCTTGTGTGATTGGTGATTTTGGGGCATAGTGAGTCTCTGTACTGGACTTGCTTTGGTGATGGGTGTCCATGCATTGGTGTTACATGCAGGGCTTGGTTTTAGGATGCATGGGTTGTGTTAGTGGGGTATCTGTGGGTTGTTGGGGTGATGGGTGTGAGGTAAGGGTGGGGGTATGTGATGGCATGCAGGTGGTGTGTGGGGATAGAGTAATAAAGATATGTCTTACCAGAGTCCAGTCCTCCTGCTATTCCTGCGAGGCCCTCAGGATGCATAATTTCCAAGACTTGCTCCTCCCATGTTGTTATTTGTGGGAGAGGAGGTGGGGGTCCACCACCAGTCCTCTCTACAGCAATCTGGTGTCTGGATACCACAGAACGTATCTTCCCCGTAGGTCATTCCACCTCTTCCGGATGTCACCCTGTGTTCTTGGATGCTGTCCCACTGTGTTAACCCTGTCGACAATTCTGCGTCATAGCTCCATCTTCCTTGCAATGGACTTCTGCTGCACCTGTGATCCGAATAGCTGTGGCTCTACCCGGATGATTTCCTCCACCATGACCCTGAGCTCCTCCTTAGAGAACCTGGGGTGTCTTGGAGGTGCCATGATGTGGTGTGGGTGATGCGTGAGGTGGTGTCTGTTGTGATGTGTGAGGGGATGTGTTGGTGTGTGTTGTTTGAGGTGCGTGCATGTTGTGTAAGTGATGGTGTTGTGTATCTGTGGATGCTGGTGTTGTTTTAGGTAGTCTCTCTCTCTGGCCTTCTTTCTAAATTTTGTTTGTAAGGGTTTGTGGGTGATGTGGGTGTGTGCTTTATATTGGATTGGGTGTGTGGATATGGTGTGTGTATGTGTATCAGGTGTGTGTATTTCGAATTGTCCAATGTGGGTGTGTCTTGCAAATGTGTGTGTATTTTGAGCGCGGCGGTGTGTACCACCAATGGAATACCGCGGTTGAAAGACCGCCACGTTGATTCGTGGGTCGTGATACTGTGAGCGTATTCCTGTTGGCATGACGGTGTTGGTTTTGGTATCGCCAGTTTATCACTGACCTTTGGTGTGGCGGACTTGTGTGGGTGTCTGTATTGTGGCGGATTCCGAGCTGTGGGTCATAATACCTGTAGCGGAATTCCGCGCCCGCAGCGGTATGTTGGCGGTCTTCTGCACAGTGGGAATCGGGATTTACCGCCAGGGTTGTAATGAAGGAAGGTATGTCAAGTACAAATATAAGTCCAATCCCAACCGCTGATCACCAATGTTAGAAATTAGGTCTTTGGTTGGCAGTCAGGTTACCCCGTTTCCAAGCAAGGACCCTCTCTTTGGTCAGGGTAAAAGAGAATCACTCTCAGCTAATCCCCGCTTACCCCCTTAGTAGCTTAGCACAAGCAGTAGGCTTAACTTCAGAGTTCTAGGTGTAAAGTATTTGTACTAACAAACACAGTAACTTAATGAAAGCACTACAAACTGACAGAACAAAGGTTGGGAAAAATAGAGGATATTTATCTAAAGAAAATAAGACCAAAACGACAAAAATCCAACATACACAAGTCAAGTTATCAATTAAAAACCAAAAAGAGTCTTCATGTATTTTTAAACACAAAGCTAACTCTGTTAGCGTGGAAACGTACCTGGGTTGCGTCAAAATAACACGCGGTTAAAGGCAAGCAGTGCATCGATTTCTAACCCGCAAGCAAGCTTGTGCGTCATTTCTCCTTCTCCAGTCGGACCGGCGTGCATTGTTTTTCCATCCCGCAGGGGAGCACTGCATCGTACATTTTTCCACACCCAGCAAGGTTTGCATCGAAAATCCTGCCACACGGTCTCAGCAAAACCGCGCAATGAGGGTTGCGACGTTAACAGCCTCTGTCAGCGGGTGTGAGCGTCATTCTTCCAGCTCCGTGTGTCGATTTTGTAGCCGCGATGCTGGTGGAGCGTCGATTTTTTCAGCCGCGTCTCGGAAGGTGCATCAGATTTTTCCCCGCATGGCGGTCTGTGCGTGGATTTTCAGTCTTGCTCAGCCTTGCTCAGCCAGCTTCTCCTTTCAGCGTCCCAGGAACAGGATGGGCACGACTTAACAGGGCTGGAATCTCAGCACAGGCTCTAGGTGCTAGTAGAGAGAAGTCTTTGCTGTCCCTGAGACTTCAACAACAGGAGGCAAGCTCTAATTCAAGCCCTTGGAGATTTCTTCACAGGAAGGAAGGCAACACAAAGTCCAGTCTTTGTCCTCTTGCACAGGCAGAAGCAGCAGCTGCAGGATGGCTACACAAAGCACAGTCTCAGGCAGGGCAGCACTCCCCCTCAGCTCTTCAGCTCTTCCCTAGGCAGAGGTTCCTCTTGATGTCCAGAAGTGATCTAAAGTCTGTGGTTTTATGTGCCCTTCTTATACCCATTCTGCCGTATGAAGTAGGCTTACTTCAAAGGAAAGTCTCTCTTGTTTGTGAAATCCTGCCTTGCCCAGGCCAGGCCCCAGACACACACCAGGGGGTTGGAGACTGCATTTTGTGAGGGCAGGCACAGCCCTTTCAGGTGTAAGTGACCACTCCTCCCCTCCCTCCTAGCACAGATGGCTCATCAGGAAATGCAGACTACACCCCAGCTCCCTTTGTGTCTGCCTAGAGAGAGGTGCAAACAGCCCAATGGTCAAACTGACCCAGTCAGGGAATCCACAAACAGGCAGAGTGACAGAAATGGTTTAAGTAAGAAAATGCCCACTTTTTAAAAGTAGCATTTTCTAACACACAATCTTAAAACCAACTTTACTAAAAGATGTATTTTAAAATTGTGAGTTCAGAGACCCCAAACTCCACATGTCTACCTGCTCACACAGGGAATCTACGCTTTCATAATTTTTAAAGGTAGCCCCCATGTTAACCTATCAGAGAGATAGGTCTTACAACAGTGAAAACCGAATTTGACAGTATTTCACTGTGAGGACATATAAAACACATTAGTATATGCCCTATCTTAAACATACACTGCACCCTGCCCATGGGGCTACCTGGGCCTCCCTTGGGGGGGGGGGGGGTCTTATATGTACAAAAAGGGAAGGTTTAGGCCTTGTAAGTGGGTATACACTTGCCAAGTCGACTTGGCAGTTAAAAACTGCACACACAGACACTGCAGTGGCAGGTCTGAGACATGATTACAGGGCTACTAACCAGTGCTGCAGGCCCACCAGTATCATTTGATTTACAGGCCCTGGGCACCTCTAGTGCACTCTACTAGGGACTCACTAGTAAATCAAATTTGCCAATCATGGATAACCAATTACATACACATTTTGTACAGTAGAACTAGCACTTTAGCACTGGTTAGCAGCGGTAAAGTGCCCAGAGTAACAAAAACAGCAAAAACAGAGTCCAGTACACATCAACAACCTGGGAAACAGAGGCAAAAAGTTAGGGGAAACCACATCAAGGATGAAAAGTCTAACAAATAATGAGAGCCTATGTGACACACCGGTTCAGGGACCCCCAGTCCCTGCTCTGGCGCAAAACTGGACAAAGGAAAGGGGAGTGACCACTCCCCTGTCCATCACCACCCCAGGGGAGGTGCCCAGAGGTCCTCCAGTGTGTCCCAGACTTCAGCCATCTTGTTTTCCAAGGTGTGGGGATACTCTGGAGGCCTCTGAGTGGCCAGTGCCAGCAGGTGACATCAGAGACCCCTCCTGATAGGTGCATACCTGGTTAGGTAGCCAATCCCCTCCTCAGGGCTATTTAGGGTCTCTCTTGTGGGCTTCTCTTCAGAATCTGCTTGCAGGTTTCCATCAGGAATCCTCTGCAGCTACTGCTTCATCCTCTGACTTTGAATTGACCGTAGTTGCTCAACGAATCACTGTAACTGCAACAAAGTATCCAGAAGGGCTACTTTGACTCTGCAACTTCAGTTCCAACCAGCAAGTGCAACAGTTTCCATGGTGTGCACGCTCTGGCGACTCCCTGTCTTCACCCTGCACCAGAAGGACCGAAGAAATCCCCTGTGGAGTGACGGAGTCACTTCCCTGCTCCAGCAGGCACCTTCCAAGATGACGATCCATTCTCTTGGACTCCTCTCCTGGTGACAAGCATGCTCTTTTGAACACAGGTGGTGGACCTCTTTGACACAGACTGTCCTAAGGTCCTGCTGTTCAAATATGGAGAAGGTAAGAGCTTGCCCTCCCTGTTTGCGACAGTACCCCTGTGCCCCACATCATCTTCACCTCCTGAGGCCTCTGTGCACTATTTGCAAGAATCCTTCATGCACAGCCTGGCCCAGGTTCCCAGCACTCTATCCTGCAACGCTCAAATCGCTGAGTTGTTCTCCCGGGGCATGGGACCTTCCTTTGTAGTGCTGCAGCAACCGCAATTTGCACCTTCTTTGTCCCAGTGTCCTGGAACCTCTGATGGTGCTGCCTGGTCATCTGTGGGTTCCCTCCAGTGTTGGGAGCCCTCTTTGCCTCCTCAGTCTGAGTTGAGGCCCCAAGGTCCCTCCTGGGTCCAGGCAGCGCCATTTTTAATGCAATCCTCAACATTGCTTGAACCAAGGCTTATTGGATGAATCCAGCACTGCAACTCGCCTGCATCTAACATTTCCACATGGGATATCCTTTGATTCATGCAGGAACCCTCAGCCATCTTCTTTGGTGCTCTTCTGCAGACTTCTTCAAACTTGAGAATCCTCTTTTGCACCATCTTCTAGGTTGGCAGGGGCTCCTGTCCTTCCTGGAAACTTATGCGACTTCTGGACTTGGTCTCCTCTCTTTACAGGTCTTCAGGTCCAGGAATGCACCATTTGTTGCTTGCAGTCTTGCTTGGATCTTGCAATAACTCTAATCACAACTTGTAGTGTGTCCTAAGGAAACTTGCAGTACTTTACTCCTACTTTCCTGGGCTCTGGGGTGGGGTATTTTACTTACCTTTTTGGTTTTTGTACTCTCTCAGTGATTCTCTAAACACTACACTTGTCTAAGGGGGAATTTGTGATTCACATTCGACTTTCTTAGTATATAGTTTGTGTTGCCCCTAGACCTATTTCTTCCTATTGCATACTTTGGTATTTTCTATTGTTCTATTGTTTGTGCTATCCTATGACTATTTACTTACCTTATTTTTGTGTCTAGTGTATATATTGTATATAATGCTTACCTCCAGTAGGAGTATTGCCTCTAAGATATTTATGGCCTTGTGTCACTAAAATAAAGGACCTTTATTTTTGGTAACACTGAGCATTGTCTTTTATTGTGTATAAGTACTGTGTAACTATAGTGGTATTGCAGGAGCTTTGCATGTCTCCTACTTCAGCCCAAGCTGCTCCGCTACAGCTTTCTCTATCAGCCTAAGCTGCTAGAACACTACTACATTTCACTAATAAGGGATAACTGGACCTGGTATAATGTGTAAGTACCCAAGGTACCCACTACAAGCCAGGCCAGCCTCCTACAACTGTGAAGAGAGTCCAGGCAGCCTCACTTTAGTATCCAGAAGTATTAAGCACACTACCTAATACTCTATTTTTAAAGATAGCGTGTTCGAGCAGTTAGGCTAATCTTGGAGAAGTGCTAAGCATTTGTTGTCCTCACAGTATGAATAAATGTGGACACACATTCAAAAGAATAACTCAAGACCAATTTACACAAATACTTCAGATTGTTATACATTTTTGAAGATCAAGATCATCAAAATTAGGTAAGTACTTTTTAAGTTAGGATTTTTCAAAGTTTAGCAAAAATAGTCTTTCTGCATAATTATGCAACATCGGAATCAAAGGGAGAAAACTTTAAAAATGCATATAAAATCAGGCAATGCACTCACAAGTATCACCTTGTATTTTTAGGTCGATGTCATCAAGAGGTCCTCTGGGCCAGCTGTAGAAGTTTGGCCAGTTCCTTGTTCAAGCAGGAGCAGCGGCTGGAATTCTTGGAGCTGGTGCAGAATGAAGAAGGGACCACTTGGAAACACACTGCACAGGAGGACTTAGAGTTAAGTCCATTGGGACCCCTTGGAGTGTATAGGTTGCAAGGCATTAGGGACTCCTAGAGCACAGCTGGTTTACTGATGTAGGGGCCAGGGAGGCAGGGTGTAGTGCAGATAGCAAAATCACAAAATAAGATGATGGACGGAGTGTTGAAACCTTTCAAACACTCACCCCCAGTCACAGATCTGGGTTTAATACATCGTTATTTTGCTTGCCATGTCACCCCAGTTTGGACCAAGCTATATGCAAATCAGTCTTGAACCTGCTCCCAATGGGAGCAGTCCAGCCCGAACTGCCAAGCCAGGTCCTCCCTGGACAGGATTCAAGCATCCTGGGACCGGTTTTAGGATATCACCCTTCATCAGCAGGTTAGCTTGAATCCAGTGGCGCAGCAAGCAAGGGACCCACGTCTGGACATACCCTAGCCACTTAGGGCACACAAAGCAAAATCACAAAATAAAATGATGGACGAGTGTTGAAACTTTACAGTGCAGATAGGTCAACCAAGGACTGTGCGTAAAGGAGCCTTTGGAGGATGGTACAGGTTACTTGAAGGGTGGATAGCCAGTCAGGAGGGCCACTCTGGGGTGTGGTTCTTGGGTGTCTTGCTGTTCCTCGACTGGTACTTGCTTCTGGTCCTCAGAGAGCCCAGAATGGATTTTTCTTCTGGGTGTCCAATGTTGGGGGTAGTACCGCAGACTATGGCACGTCTCAGCCACTGAAGGTTACAGTGTCACTAAACTTGGCACACTGGCAGGGTATGTCCTCTGGGTCTGATGGGTGGAATTTGGTCTGGCTTCTTGGTCCGGTTCATTGGTCAGTTGCCGGTCAGTCAACTTGACTTCACTGGATCTTGATTGCTGGGTACAGGGAGTGATGCTTTCACTCTAGAGGAAGGTTCTTGGGAATTATTAAAAGAATGGAAGTCCCCTGGTGTTTCTTAGAGTCCATCCGATGTCCAGTCGACCACTCAGTGGCATTGTTGAGTCCTGGGTCTGGCGCCTTTTTCTTCTTGCAGTAGGACTTCCGTTCTCGAGCCTTGAGTCTTCTTTGTCACTGGTCTTCTTGTGTCCATTGAATCTGATCTGTAGGTCTAGAGATGCCCACTAAATACGGCATTTAGTGGGCATTTATTGGAATACCTGGTGATAGTCATTGGGCCACTTACCCTAGGGTAGCTACACCCAGTATGGGACCACTTCCGGTGGGAAGAGATCACATCCGTAATCCTGATAGGCCATTTTCCTCCCATCCAAGATGGAGGAAAATAAAATGGAGTGGTCACCTCGCCTGCTACATCTGGAGGGGGAGTGCAGGCTGAGGGGGGTCACTCCTCCAACTCTAAGTGGGGAAAAAACATTGGGTGGCCATCTTCTGCTAGCAGCAGAGTCAGAGGTCAGATTTTAAAGGGGTAGAGCATTTGAGGATGACTGCTGGGCCTGGGCGTCTACCTGACCCAGGAAGAGTTGTGTGTTCTGGCTCAGAGAGCAGATGCTCTCACCCCAGGAGCCCAGATCTGTGTCTGGTGGTGGCAGGCTTGTAAAAACCAGTTCAGGACCGTGCCAGGGTTAGTATTTTTTTTGCAAAGGGCACCTTTAAGGTGCCTCTGGGTACAGGTTATAATAAATCCAACACTGCTATCAATGTGGGTTCATTATTCTGAGTTGTTTGATACCAAATAACCCAGTATTCAGTGGGTCCATTATGTAGCTGGGGAACTTGCAATGACCAGTGTCCAGCACATGTACTTGCTAAGGCCTCCCTATACACTTACCATGACTTAAGGGTTTGTAAAGACACAGTAGTGTCATGCTTATGCAAACATATGTCTTCACATGTATTACACTGCACCCTCCCTTAGGGCTATAAGGCGGGCCAGCGGGGTCACTTACTATAGTGCATGCAGTGTTAGTGGACAGGGCACTTTTGCTGAGTGCCATGTCGAGTTTGCAGCTTCATCAGTGATATTATCAGTCACTGCTCCATGCCATGAGTGATGTAATCTGTGAGGTCATATGCAGTGCAGTATTGGGGACAAGATATAGTTAGCTGAGGTAATGATAGCTGAAACTTTCTGCAGTTTAATAGGTGTACAATATGAGCCTCACTGTAAAATTAATGTAAACTTTGTTTTTTTCAGTGTATTTTTTTGTTTTTTTACATTTTATTTTTCAACTATAACTCCCTGTAACCTTTGGTTTTTCAGTGACTATATATATCTTAACAACAGGTAATAGATACTGTTTAAAGCAGACATAAGAATATCTAATATTTTAAAATCATAAGTTGTATATATATTTGTGCAAAGAAATTCACATATCTAAATACATGCATATACATTCATACAAACAAGTTACATATAATGATCCATGGTAGACACCATTGAAGTAATCAAGTTTAGACCATACAAGAGAGATAGTAGCATGGGCCTTGTTTGGAAATCCTAGGTTGTAGAAGATGCATTGCAGAGTTTTCACAATAATAAAGCTTGATTATGGTAACTTATCCAATTGGGTATTCATTGATGGCTTAGAGTCCATGGTAATTCCAAGATTTCTTCTCTTATAGTCACACACTCACCAAAGACAAGCAATGTCTGCCACACCCAGGCCACTCCCCTAGTATGCTGGGCAATGGTGTAGGTGTTACAGTTACGCAGGGGAATGACCTAGATGCCACAGACGCACCTTCTCCCTGATGAAAGTGCAACCACAAGAGAGGTCCATCATAGCTATGACCATGCCACCACACAATATCCCAGAATACGGGCCTTCACATGACAAGTATGAGAGCTTTATGCATCATTCCTTTGCTTGGTGTGCATGCAGTAGGTAAAAACGGAAGAGTGAGGCTCTGAAGAAGACCATAGACCAGACGGCCATAGGAAGGTTGCTGAAACATGTTGGTAATGCATTAGGCTTGGTGAATCATTGTACTTCACCATAAAACCTTCTAAGATTTATTTCTATTCATATCAAGGGTACACGCTAGTAAAAATATATTTTTTGCTTATTCTTAGATATTTTTAATACTGGATCTCTGCTTCTGTTGAGAAAAACAATTATCTGAGAAGTCCCAATTTGGTTGACTATTACAAAGTGGTATTTAACTACTCTGGTGTGGAGAAGATTCTGATGATGAAGCATGCCACAATATGTTGTGAGTGAGGAATTATCACCAATAACATTTTGATATCTCCAGTTTATAGTAAGAAATATAAACAGAACTTGATGGAGGCATCTAGAGTGACTCTACGGATTCAAGCACTGCTGTGATTTTATGTTTAGTACAGGATTTTGCACTTGAAGTCAAATCCTCTTCCTCTCCCTCTGTTAATATATGGCAGATTCAAGCACCTGTTGTGATATTATATTTAGTATAGGAGGTTGCACTTGAAGTCAGACCCTCTTCCTCTCCCTTTGAGAATATATGGCAGATTTGGTCCCATTACTACTCCTACAACTTTGCCATCAGATTTAGGGGTTAATTTAGATGACAGGCTGCATTTCATTGGTAATCTAATAACATAGTATCTACCTGCTTTTTTCCACCTCACAATGCTGAAGAACTTTCAAGTACAAAACACGTTTTGCACTGGAAAGTAAATTAGTAAAAAAATATTTTGCGCTGCTTATCCTCACATTAGTGATGCTAACCTCATGGAAAATGTTTTCAAAGCATTGTGTGGTGGAAAATGTGTTTAAATCTCCCCCTTACTGTTGAAGGACATTTTATTATTATTTGGGGTGGACAACTGTCCATCTAAAAGAAAAATCACAACTTTTATTAGTGTGAAGACTCAATGTCACTAAATTATCCTGAGCTCATCCCACTGGTCCTTTTGGCACAAAGCAGACAGTCTTAACTTAGGGCAATGTATACCATAAATATGCTGTACCAACACAGAAATAAAGACAAAACACCAAACAGTAAAACTACCAAACCAAATTAGAAACATGGAGTAAATTTAATAAAGAAATGACACCAAAATGACAAAAATCCAATATGGGGAACCAGATAAATTAATTTTTGAAGTTTAAAGTATAAATAGCTTCAAAAAGCACAAAGCTCCAATGATAGTCTTTAGAAGTGGTAAAGTGGGACCTAGATGAGAGTTGAGGCCAATCCCAATGGAGCCCTGGTCAGATGCAACAAGGTCAATCTCAGAGAAGGGTATTTAGAGACTCTCAGGTATTTGGTGTTAGCCAACAGAAAATTCCAGTCCAAGTCCTGTTGCCTTGGGTCAGCTAGATACTTCTAGGAAAAGGCCTCTTGCAGCTTGATATGCCCTGTAGCCACAAAAGGGGTCATCCAACTGATTCTAAGAGTCCACTTCTTTCTTCAAGGCTCCTCTCAGCTTACAAAGAGCAAGTCCAGTACTCTTTGGAAGTTCCATGCATACCGAAAGTGTTACGATGGGGTGCATTGGCTTGTTACATTTATGCCTGACACCAGCTAATGGGTGGGGATGGCACCTGGGCACTCCCTAACAAATGTGGCATACGTTCCCTGGGTAATCCAAGTTATGTTTTCAGTAGTTCCTGTTGACCTTGCAACAAACAGGCTCAAAATACAGCGTGTCACAACATTTCCAAGTTGGTGACAGTCTTCGGTCACACTAAACATGGGCTCTGAGGTCATCTAATGGTGAAATCTAGTTTGAAACAGTCCCTGTACCCACAACAATCCAGGACACAGAAACGTGAAAGGACATAAAAAGTGTCCTTTAGCAACCACAGATGGGTTACACAATCTGGCATCCTGTTTTCTCCCTTAGAAGGACATAGAAGTTTTACTTGTGTCTCAGACAGACCTGCCTGGCAGGACTTGACACTGTGGTGTCAACAGGAGGGACAAAGCCTCCACCCTTGAGGTGGACATCACTTCCACTTGAAGAAGACATGTCAATCACAGTGACCTACTGTGTAGCTCCTGGGAGGAATTTCACACCTCATTCACACCCAATTCAGGCCACATGAAAGCTCAGGGAAGCTAGAGAGTTGATGCAAATTACACTCCAACAACTTCAGAAAGGGAAAGAGCAATTCTTTAAAAAGTTACCTTTCCTTGGTATTTGTTAAAAAGCAGACTTCATGGTTGATTTTGATTTCTAATAGTTTTAAAAATAGTGGTTTTGCTATTTTTCGGGCTGGTCCCTTTTCTGACTTAGCAGTATTATTATTTTAATCTGCACTCTGGTTTTCCACATATGACAGATAGGTCTGCCACACTGAATATAGCTTTAGAGCCTTAATATTAATATTAATGTTCTACATGTCTCATTTTTAAATACCATACACCCTTCTTTGTGGGATTAAAAGCCTACATAAAGGTGACTTACTTATTTTAAAAAAGTGTTTTACCTGTCAAAAAGGGTTATTTTAACAGGCTGCAGTGCAGGCTTAAGTTGCAGTACTCAGGCTATAATAGTAGGCCTGCAGCTATGTTTTCCTTGTCATACTAGTGGATGGCACAATAATTGCTGCAGTCCGCAGGTGTTATTTAACTTTCCATGCTACACCATATACTATGGCCTTATTGGAGAGTAAAGTATACCTATCAGGGATTAGTCATGTTCTACATGTTTTATAGATCAGAACACATACACGGGCACTGGATAGCAAAGCCTCACTGTGACCATGCAAAAAGGAATTTTTTTCACAACCATAAAAAATCTGATCATTACTCTGTGCTTCAAACACCTCCTCCTTCAAACCCACCACACTCCAAGCCAACCAGGTTCCCCTCTTGCAGCCTTGACATCTGGACCCATTCCTATAATTACAACTACAAACCCATTGGGTGCACTGTCAGATCCTTTCAGTCATTAGATCATTAAATATTTATTGAATACTTTCAACATGCTACTTACCTTGCTTTTCAATCATTCTCTCTCCACGGGTACATAGCCAACATGGTTAAATTGGCAGTGGGCTAACCTTTACTCAAACAACACACTGCAAATCTCTTGTATCCAGCCTTCTATCAACGCTAGCTCCACTTCCCTTCTTCTCAAAAATGCTGAAAACATTGGTCTTTAACCCCTTAGCTGCTGGGCCTTTTCCCCCCCAGTGCTGAGCCCTTTTTTGGCTATTTGGGGTAGTTCGCGCTTAGGGCTTCATAACTTTTTGTCCACATAAGCTAACCATGCCAAATTTGCGTCCTTTTTTTCCAACATCCTAGGGATTCTAATGGTACCCAGAGTTTGTGGTTTACCCTGGAGGAGACCAAGAAAATAGCCAAAATACAGTGAAAATTTTGTTTTTTCCAAAAAAATTGGAAAAAAGGGCTGCCGAAGAAGGCTTGTGGTTTTTTCCCTGAAAATGCCATCAACCAAGGGTTTCTGGTGCTGAAATCACTATCTTCCCACCTTTCAGGAACGGGCAGACTTGAATCAGAAAACCGAATTTTTCAACACAAATTTGGCATTTTACTGGGACATACCCCATTTCTACTATATTTGGTGCTTTCAGCCTCCTTCCAGTTAGTGACAGGAATGGGTGTGAAACCAATGCTGGATCCCGGAATGCTAAACATTTCTGAAAACTAGACAAAATTCTGAATTCAGCAAGGGGTCATTTGTGTAGATCCTACAAGGTTTTCCTACAGAAAATAACAGCTGAAATAAAAAAATATTGAAATTGAGCTGAAAACAACAGCCATTTTTCTTTATGTTTTACTCTGTAACTTTTTCCTGCGATGTCAGATTTCTGAAAGCAATATACCGTTTAGTCTGCTGGACTCTTCTGGTTGCGGGGATATAAAGGGCGTGTAGGTTCATCAAGAACCCTAGGTACCCAGAGCCAATAAATAAGCTGCACCCTGCAGTTGGTTTTCATTCTATACTGGGTATACAGCAATTCATTTGCTGAAATATGAAGAGTGAAAAAGAGGTATCAAGAAAACCTTTGCATTTCCAAAATGGGATCAAGATAAGGTTTTGAGGAGCAGTGGTTATTTGCACATCGCTGAATTCCGAGGTGCCCATACTAGCATGTGAATTGCAGGGCATTTCTCAAATAGACGTCTTTTTTACACACTCTCTTATATTTGGAAGGAAAAAATGTAGAGAAAGATAAGGGGCAATAACACTTGTTTTGCTATTCTGTGTTCCCCCAAGTCTCCCGATAAAAATGATACCTCACTTGTGTGGGTAGGCCTAGTGCCCGCGACAGGAAATGCCCCAAAACACAACATGGACACATCCTATTTTTTTTATAGAAAACACAGCTGTTTTTTCCAAAGTGCCTACCTGTAGATTTTGGCCTCTAGCTCAGCCGGCACATAGGGAAACCTACCAAACCTGTGCATTTCTGAAAACTAGAGACCTAGGGGAATCCAAAGAGGGGTGACTTGCGGGGCTCGGACCAGGTTCTGTTACCCAGAATCCTTTGCAAACCTCAAAAAGTGGCTAAAAAAAACAGGTTTTCCTCACATTTCGGTGACAGAAAGTTCTGGAATCTGAGAGGAGCCACAAATTTCCTTCCACCCGGCGTTCCCCCAAGTCTCCCGATAAAAATGATACCTCACTTGTGTGGGTAGGCCTAGCGCCCGCGACAGGAAACGCCCCAAAGCGCAACGTGGACACATCAAAATTTTTGGAAGAAAACAGAGGTGTTTTTTGAGAAGTGCCTACCTGTAGATTTTGGCCTCTAGCTCAGCCGGCACCTAGGGAAACCTACCAAACCTGTGCATTTCTGAAAACTAGAGACCTAGGGCAATCCAAGGACGGGTGACTTGCGGGGCTCGGACCAGGTTCTGTTACCCAGAATCCTTTGCAAACCTCAAAAAGTGGCTAAAAAAAACAGGTTTTCCTCACATTTCGGTGACAGAAAGTTCTGGAATCTGAGAGGAGCCACAAATTTCCTTCCACCCGGCGTTCCCCCAAGTCTCCCGATAAAAATGATACCTCACTTGTGTGGGTAGGCCTAGCGCCCGCGACAGGAAACGCCCCAAAGCGCAACGTGGACACATCAAAATTTTTGGAAGAAAACAGAGGTGTTTTTTGAGAAGTGCCTACCTGTAGATTTTGGCCTCTAGCTCAGCCGGCACCTAGGGAAACCTACCAAACCTGTGCATTTCTGAAAACTAGAGACCTAGGGCAATCCAAGGAGGGGTGACTCGCGGGGCTCGGACCAGGTTCTGTTACCCAGAATCCTTTGCAAACCTCAAAAAGTGGCTAAAAAAACAAGTTTTCCTCACATTTCGGTGACAGAAAGTTCTGGAATCTGAGAGGAGCCACAAATTTCCTTCCACCCGGCGTTCCCCCAAGTCTCCCGATAAAAATGATACCTCACTTGTGTGGGTAGGCCTAGCGCCCGCGACAGGAAACGCCCCAAAGCGCAACGTGGACACATCAAAATTTTTGGAACAAAACAGAGGTGTTTTTTGAGAAGTGCCTACCTGTAGATTTTGGCCTGTAGCTCAGCCGGCACCTAGGGAAACCTACCAAACCTGTGCATTTCTGAAAACTAGAGACCTAGGGCAATCCAAGGAGGGGTGACTCGCGGGGCTCGGACCAGGTTCTGTTACCCAGAATCCTTTGCAAACCTCAAAAAGTGGCTAAAAAAACAAGTTTTCCTCAGATTTCGGTGACAGAAAGTTCTGGAATCTGAGAGGAGCCACAAATTTCCTTCCACCCGGCGTTCCCCCAAGTCTCCTGATAAAAATGATACCTCACTTGTGTGGGTAGGCCTAGCGCCCGCGACAGGAAACGCCCCAAAGCGCAACGTGGACACATCAAAATTTTTGGAAGAAAACAGAGGTGTTTTTTGAGAAGTGCCTACCTGTAGATTTTGGCCTCTAGCTCAGCCGGCACCTAGGGAAACCTACCAAACCTGTGCATTTCTGAAAACTAGAGACCTAGGGCAATACAAGGAGGGGTGACTCGCGGGGCTCGGACCAGGTTCTGTTACCCACAATCCTTTGCAAACCTCAAAAAGTGGCTAAAAAAACAAGTTTTCCTCACATTTCGGTGACAGAAAGTTCTGGAATCTGAGAGGAGCCACAAATGTCCTTCCACCCGGCGTTCCCCTAAGTCTCCCGATAAAAATGATACCTCACTTGTGTGGGTAGGCCTAGCGCCCGCGACAGGAAATGCCCCAAAACAGAACGTGGACACATCACATTTTTTCATAGAAAACAGTGCCTACCTGTGGATTTTGGCCTCTAGCTCAGCCGGCACCTGGGGAAACCTAGCAAACCAGCACATTTTTGTAAACTAGAAACCCAGGGGAATCCAAGATGAGGTGACTTGTGGGGCTCGGACCAGGTTCTGTTACCCAGAATCCTTTGCAAACCTCAAAATGTGGCTAAAATACCACGTTTTCCACACATTTCGGTGACAGAAAGTTCTGGAATCTGAGGGGAGCCACAAATTTCCTTCCACCCAGCGTTCCCCCAAGTCTCCCGATAAATATGATACCTCACTTGTGTGGTTAGGCCTGGTGCCTGCGACAGGAATAGATCACACAACGGTCAATGTTGGTCCTTACGTGAGGCAGCTGTTGACCCTGGGGTGATCCATTCCTGACACAGGCACTAGGTGTAGGCACTCAAGTGGGGTAGTGTTTTTATCAGGACAGGTGAGGAGTCACTGGGTGGTAGGAATGTTGTGGATCCCAGCATATTCCTGTAGTTTGTGTGACAGAAATGCGAGAAAAATAGAGTTTTTTCTCAACATTTCAGCTTTGCAGGGTATTCTGGGTAAGAAAACTTTGGGGAATCCACACAAGTCACACCTCTGTGGACTCCCCCGAATGTCTAGTTTCCAGAAATGTTTGGGTTTAGTGTGTTTCTCTATATGGCCGCCGAATCCAGGACCAAAAACACAGGTGCCTGCCTTACAAAACCAGTTTGTTTTGCCATAGACAATTTTGATGTCTCCACAATATGATTTGGGTGGTGGAATTTGGGGCTGAACTAAATTGGTGAGCTCCCAAGAGAGCACTCTCTCTCTGCTTGCCGCCGCATTCACCTGCTCTCTGGGTTGGCCTAACCCACTATTACCCAGTTGCACGAACAGCTTGCGAAGGGACAGCAGGACTGTCCTCATCACCTCCCTCATAATGTACTGGAAGAGGAGTTTTCGAATGGGACTCCTCTGACTGAAAAATCACTCCCAGAGTCTGCGCCATTGTCCTATCCCTCAGATGCTGTCTCAGTATCTGATGTCTCAGTCTCTGATCCTATGTCAGAGCGGTCCTCTATAACCCGAGTGCAGGCAGCAGTCATCCATCAAGATGCCATCTCTGCTATTGGCTAAACTGTTGCTCTAAAACACTAGCCTACGTAGACAGTCACAAAATCGATGGTGTGTGTGAGATACGTGCAACAGTAGAGGCCACCTTACCTGCGCTTCTTCCCTCAATCAGCACGTACTTTCAAGACACTCAAAAAACACCTTGTCACATACCATTCGTCACAGTCTTTAGCACCTCCTGCGCCCAGTCCAACAATCATTATTGGTGCTCCCACTCCCTCCTCCTCGGATTCCCTCATTACCACCCAGCAAAAGTGCCCTTCATCTCTCCATAGACTTTACTAATGTACTCAGCTATTTACATAAAATACAGATGTGCTCTTTGCAGTAGGCATATAAACCTTCTGCGCTTCTTTAGGGCACTAAAACTGCCACTAGACAAGTCGGACCCTTTTCCCCCCAGGGAAACCACACACATATTGACAAAAGTGATGTATATATGACAGCCAACCACCTGAAACTCAACTCAAGCAAAACCGAAATAATCCTCTTTGGCCCTCACCAAAAAAACCTGGGACCCCCCATGGTGGCCCACCACGCAAGGCCCTGCACCCACCCCCGCCAACTACGCACGCAACCTCAGCATCATCCTAGACTCCTCCCTCTCTATGACCCAACAAATCAACGCTCTTACCTCCTCATGCTTCAACAAACTCCGTATACTGAAAAACATTAAAATGGACCCCCACAGAGACCAGAAAAACTGTCACTCACGCACTCATCAGCAGCAGGCTTGATTACAGAAACGCCCTCTACGCCGGCACCACTCTAAAACTCAAGTGCAAACTACACGCATCCAGAACTCAGCAGCACGACTCATCCTCGACCTCCACCGACACGAACACATCTCTCCACACCTCAAATCCCTCCACTGGCTCCCCATTGACAAAAGGATCACCTTCAAGATCCTCATCCTCACACACAAATCACTCCACAACACAGGCCCTGCCTACCTCAACGAGAGTCACCTTCCACACCCCCACACGAAACGTCCGTTCAGCTGACCTCTCTCTCGCCTCTGACCCCCGCATCAAACACACCACCACCGGGGGCAGATCCTTCTCCTACATTGCACCCAAAACATGGAACGCACTCACAACCCACATTCGCAAGACCCAAAACCTACTTCTTTTCAGGAAGGGCCTCAAAACCTGGCTTTTTGAACAGTGAACCTCCTAGCCCCTTTCCCTCCCCCCCGTCCCCCCCCAGCGCCTTGAGACCCTCACAGGTGAGTAGCGCGCTTTATAAATCTCTTTGATACAGATCTACCAATATATATATATATATAAATATATATCTACATAGATATATCTATAGATATGTCC
Organism: Pleurodeles waltl; assembly: GCF_031143425.1. Classification (NCBI taxonomy): domain Eukaryota; kingdom Metazoa; phylum Chordata; class Amphibia; order Caudata; family Salamandridae; genus Pleurodeles; species Pleurodeles waltl. Next base: position 10,629,485 of record NC_090443.1, on the reverse strand, counting down.
ATGTACCTAGATATATCTATCTACATAGATATATATATATAGATATATACATATATTTTTTTTTAGTTGTTGTATGGTTTCCTTGGGGGCCAAAATGGCCCCCAGGGAAACCCTACAACATCTAAAAAAAAAATTGCCACGGGCGACCCCCTGTCATTTCATTGTTTTTTTTATTTTTATTTTTTATTTTTTTATTTTTTTAAATCCCCTGGGGGCACCTACCTTTTTATTTTTTTTGGAAAATTATCCGGGGGGGGGGCGGCCCGTTTTCCGCTGTGCTGCGATCGGGGGCCAGGAAACACTTTCAGGAAGGCCTCGTAAGAAAGGGGAGACTCTCCCCTTTCTTACGAGGCCTTCCCGAATGTGAAAAAGGCCGTTTTCCCCATGAAAGCAGGAAGCGGCCGCAAGGCAGCTTCCTGCTTTCATGGGGAAAACACCTTTGCAACGTCAGCGCGCCTCGCGGCGCGCTGACGTCACAAAGGGGCGGGTGGGGGGCGGGGGGAGACACGGTAGCTTCCGTGTCTCCAGGGGGGGGGAAAAAAAAATAAAAAATAAATCCTCGGGTGCGACGCACCCGAGGATTTATTAATGCCCTTCCTGGTGTCGGCCACTGGTCGTGACCCGCACCAGGGAGGGTGTGTGGGCGTCGGCCAGTGGCCGACGCCCGCACCTAAGCGGTTAATTGCTTCCTATTAAGCTGATTTTTCAACAACTTTCTTCACTCCCAAAATCAGTTTTTTGAACCCTCATTACAATTAAAAAGCTTTTACAAATGTATTTAATTTCCTCACTACTAATCACTACAACTATCTCTCTCCAATCATTATATTAGACCTTTTGAAATCACTCAATTCTACTGACCACCCCATACTACTTTCCTCCCTTCACTCACTTGGTTCCTTTGAGCTAACGCACACTTGGAATGCCTCCTGCCTCTTCTCCACATAGGTGTGCCATAAGGATGAGATCTTGGCTCGCTTTATTTCTCTTATACACCACTTCTCTTGGTGATATAATTTCCTCTGTTGGCTTTCATACCTTAATGCTGATGATGCACAGGTTTTCTTATCTTGTCAAATTTTCACACACTGATCTCCAAATATCTAAGGTTATCTTGCAGCTTTCTGTCACTGGATGGCTCTTGGTCTTTGATGGTAAATTCACTGCTATTCTTCCCCTCCTCTTTCACCCTTCTCCCCTGGTCTACTCCATCACATTTCCCCCTGACTCATTAACGTTCAACTTATGAGCTAGAGAACGGTTGGTGTTCTCTTCAGCTCATCAATGAACATGTAAGCCTTTATTATCATCATGGCTACAATTGCACAATTTCACCTGCGTAATATGCATAACATCCACTCTGTGATTCCGTTCTAAAGTGCCAAACACTTAGCAAATCAATGGTTTTTAGCATGGTTTACCGCAATAGATGTTTTGGTTGGCCTTTTTAGCTACTGCTCCATTTTCTCAGGCAAGGTTCTGAACCTTGAAAGTCAAAATATATTTCATCTCCACAGACGTACCCCCAACCTCCACATCAAATAAGCAAAAAAATAAGCATTATATATTTTATCTTAAAGAGTTTGAAGTCAATTAAAAACATGGCCTCTAGCTAACTTCCTGACACTCTATCAAGATACTCACCATGACGTAACCTTTGTTCCGCTTGTTGCGTCTCCCATGGGAGGCATAAGGTTTTTGTGCATCCCCAGGTTTACAAATCTGGGGATGCAACAACATCCTTGGGTGTTGCTTGGGAACACCCACCCGCGATGCTCATGGAATGCCTCCTTAGTGCAGAGTAAGGCAGCACAGAGATTTGGGCTACCTTGCCTTACTCCATATCTATGAAGCCATTCAAAGCCACACAAAGTGGGTTTGCGGTAGCCTTAAAGATATGAGTTCAAGGCTAGTGCTGCTGTTATGTCACAAAAAGTGACACAATGGCAGCTCAAGGGGCTCATAAATATGCCCCTTAGTGTGGACTATGGCCTGGCTATCAGCTTACGGATGTGTTTATGTTGAAAATATATGACTGCAGGATGTTTACCCACAGCTTGGGGTTGTTCTCCAAAATACAGAGGTTGAAGCCTGCAATGCTTCCTAGATTTTACAAAGGGGGAGATTTCATTTCTGTACAGGGGAGACAAGGACCCTCCTGCTCAACTGTGCATGTCAGGTTTTCCCATGCTCAAGAAACCCTAGTGAAAGAACATGTGTGACCACCAGACAAATTTACATTTTAGTGGAGGCCAAAGAGAAATAATGTATGGATTGTCATGTCAGAAAACTATACAAGCTTCATATTCACTGCATGCTTTCGACCAGACTGTAAACAGAATCCTTTGAAGGTGTAAAGATAGAAAATTGATGTTTTTGTACACTTCATGTAAGAAATTGAGCTGTTAGTTGAAAGGGGTAGAAGCGCCACTGATAAAATAAACACAATCCTTGTCAGGGTGCACCACAAAAGTCACTAAATTAACCTGTGCCTAATCTTCTGGTGACTTGTCGTAAATCAGTCAGGCTTAACTTAGAGGTAATATCATACATGCCAACGTTTAAAACCAAAAAGTGAGAGATTTTGAATACAACTTCTATTGAAGCAGAGGCAAGTTGAAGTGAGGGACAGCTAAAATAAAGCCATTTTTGGCTTCAAAAATATGGAGTGTTCCACCTGAATCGGGTCTGTTGGCATGTATGCAATATGTAAAGTATTTATGCAGCACACAAACTGTAATAAAGTGAAAACACAACACAAGAAAAACACAAACCAATTTAGAAAAGTAGAGTAAAATTTATTATTAAAATGACACCAAAACAACAAAATCTGACAGCAAAACTGGAGATATGAGTTGTAAACTTTTTTTAGTGAACATTGCACCAAGAAGCACAAAGCACAACTATTAGTTATCTTGTGGTGCTGGACCGGGGTTTAGTCACAAGTTTTTGACTGACCACAACAGAGTGGGCATTGCATACAAAGACCAGGTCTGTCCGCTTGAACAGTTTACCCTCTCAAGTCCACGCGAAGAGCTGTTGTTCACATTGGTGGGGCCCAGGAAGAGGTTGGTGTTAGTGAGAGGCACAGATCAAGCATTGTGGAGGGTCACTGAAGTAGCATGAAACGCCGGTCATCACTGGAGTTTCAAATTGTCGGTAATCACAAGCTGTTGCTGCTGGTGCTAAGTGAGGGTCTTGTGTTGTTGGTTGTCGTGGATGGTCGCTGTCGACATGTAGAGCTGGAGCTTCGCATTCGTGGCCATTGTGAACGGTTGATTCTTGGTACAAAGAGGTCACTTTGCAGTTGTGTGGATCCCAAAACTTCTGTATCTTCGCGTTTGCTTCTGAAGGAGTTCATACTTATGCAAGCCAAGGGTCCAGCACCTCAGGCCTCTTTTTGGGGATCAGGACTAACTCCAGCAGAGGCAAGGAGCAGGGCCAACTGGTGCTAGTCAGCTAGGCAGTTGCAGTTAGCCTGGGTTGAAGGCAGGGAGGTCTAATCTTCCTTTCTCAGACACCAAGGGAGTCCTTCTTCTGAATATTCCACAGTCCAGGAGTGTTCTAACGAGACGTTCTGAAGGGACCACTTTTATTCTGGCAAAGAGCCAAAACTGGTGAGTTCTTCCCCTTTTTTTCCTTCCCTCTAGTTCTGGCTTCAAAGTGTTTAAGGGGACACAGGTAAGGGCAGGCCTGGTGTCAGGTTTCTTTGTGTTTGCTTTAGGCAGGATCATTTGAAGTGTAATCAGGGCAAGGCACAGCTCCTCCCCAGCCATTCTGTCAGGAAGACCTTCACACCAAGGCCTCTTTTGTTCCTGTGTCCAGAAAGCATACACAACCCACAGCAGGAATGCCGTTTACAGCCATAGGACTCAGGACACTGGTAGAAAGGTTCCGTTGGTTTGATCTGAAAAATGCCAACTTTCTAAATGTAGCAATTTCAGAAGTTCAACTTAAAATCCAACTTTACCAATAAATAGGATTTTAGATTAAAATTCATTCGAGTGGAAACAGCATTTTTTGATCTTGTCCCAAACTGAAGTTAGTACTTACTAAGTGTAATAAAGTGACCCATTGTTAGCCTATGGGAGAGATAGGTGTTCTAACAGTACAAAACAACTCCAGGATATGAAGATGTGAATTCGAAAAAAACAATTTGCATTTTCCTCCTGGAAGGAATAGTAAGAAAAATGCTTACTTTAAGGAGTTCCTTGTTAAAAAAAAACACAGAGACCACATAATCATTGTCTATTCGACCAATCAGAATGAGAGTGCTGTGACATGTAGTGGCAGAACCCTTAGAATCTGGAAACATAGTTATAGTATTTTATCATATGGCCCAGCAGTGACACCTGTGACCAAAAATCAGGTCCCTACACAACCGTTTTTCATTACTGCTGTCCAAATCGGTAAAATGCACTATGACTAGTTTTTCAGCTCTGGACACCAGAAACCTGTTGACCACTTATACCTTTGTGATATCCACAGACTTTGAAGAACACAGATATGGGTCACACCTTGACAGCAATATGTTCCTGATGAGGGAGACTGAAGGGAATTGCCAGGTATTGGGAAAGATTGCTGAAAATCTGAAAAATTCCATGCTCATTTCATTCTCCTGTCCAAGCAATCAAGACAAATGAAGTCTGTGTCAAGGACTAGATACTAGAATGGCCAGCTGAGTCCTCTTGTATACTACCTGAAGAAAAGGAACTTCTCATAGTAGCCACAGTCCCACACTACACAAAAAAACAATATGCATATGATATCAAATATCTCATTTATAGGGTTCCAAATAGAAGGGAGACGTACAAGGGAAAAAACCTTATGGTAATCTTACAAGTCTTGATTGAGGATGCATAGTTGTAATGATCAGAATGTCATCTACCAAAGTCTTGAAGGAACAGGAAGGAAAAACAAGTCATGCCAATATACAGAAGATATATCCAACATACATTTCAGGTGGTAGGCTTGCTGTTGGTACATATTTTGGTGTTTCTCACATTAGCATTACATCAACATCCTTCATTATTATGTACAGTGTATAGATTACATCTGGTATACTTACCATGTGGTTTTTCCTTTACATGTTTCATCTAGCCCCTTTTGGAAATCTGTATTGCATCTTTAGACAAAAGGACATGATGGAATATTAACATTCATTTACATACAACTAAATATGGATATCTTGCTGTTTTGGCTTTACATAGCAAGAGCCACCATGTCCATCCCTATATTCTGCTCCTGTAGAAAGGAGATTAGCACTCATTTGGAAATGATTATAGTACTCAGTTCAGTATAAGAAATCCCCCCACTTCAAAGGCTGGCATGAGGTACAAATACAGGACCTCTTCAGCCACTCTTCAGAACACTCCTGTACCTGTGGACATTCAAAAAGAAGGACTGTCTTAATCCCCAGAGGGCTTACCTGCTGCTTGAGGCCTGCCTTGTTTCTTAGAGGACCGCCCTGCTGTTACCAGATGACTGACTTGCTGCTTGGGGCCTGCCTTGTTCCCCAGAGGACTGCCCTGCTGCTTGAGGCCTTCCAAGCTCTGTAAGAAGTAAGACAGGACCTGCTCCTAGGTTACCTGAGTGACTCCAAGTGTCAATTCACTGACCTCCTGTCTAAGCTACAGGGACACAACAAGCTCCAGAGGCCTCTCTGCAACTGCCCAGCTGACCAAGTGCAACTGGTCCTGCATAGGCCGTGCTGGTGAGTGAGTCCCAGATCCCCAACACATACCTACCCCAGGTCCTGGACCCTTGGCTGCTATCAAAGCCCACTCCATATCAAGAAATGAGGAAGTCCTGAAGTTTTGGGCTCCCTGTGACCGTAAATGTGCCCATTCATGCCAACACTGTGTCACCCGCAATGATGTCTAACTTGAAGTTCCAGTGAGCCAGACTCTTTATTCTACAGTGAACACCACCAGTGATGACCGGCAACATGAGAGCTACCGTTTTAGCTACAGTAACAACAGCCCACAGTGGTTTCCCAACAGATCTTCGTGCTACACTAATGAACATCTGCAACACCAGGTCTGGCCTTTGTTCTACAGCGATGACCATCCATGATGCTCTCCATGTTCCTCGGAGGCCTCATCCGCTAACGGAACTCTTTGCATTGGGCTTTGAGAAGGTGACTTTTTCAGTCGGACTAACCGAGTCCCTGTATCTGGCGCATGCTGTATTGCATTCTAACTGAACTTATGACTTTTCCTCAGATGATTGTAGGTGGCACTTTGTGCTTTTGGGTACTATACGTACCTAAAATTTGGAATCTGTATACCTCCAGTTCTATTGCTTGATTTTTGGTGTTTTAGTCTCATTTTATTTATGAAAATGTATTCTATGCTTCTAATTGATTTGGAATGTTTCTTGTGCTGTGTTTTTACTTTCTTACTATTTGTGTGCCTCATAAATACTTTACATTTTGCCTCGAAGTTAAGCCTAACTGGTTTTGTGCCAAGCTAGGGTTAAGTACAGGTTAATTTATTGACTTTTGTGGTTCATGCTGACAAGGATGTGTGACTTCCACCTCCCTTAACCAATAATCCAATTTCTTACAATACAACACAGTTCTAAGAGAATCTCCGCCCACCGTCTGGTAGCAATGATACAAGAAGCAGGAAATTAAATTTGTCTTAACTTCAAATGGTGCCAAACAACATTAAACAATAAAATACCCAAATCAATTGCAAATAAAAGAATAATTTAATGAGCGAAAACACATTTAAACATTTAAAATCAGGTAAGGTAAACTACTAATATGAATTGCTTCCATCAGTTGAAAGTCACAGCTTGCAGTTCACCATGATCTAGGTTTTAGGCCAACCATGATGGAACGGGCTCAGGTAAGCCACACAGGTCATGCCACTAAAACGTTTTAAAATGTGACTTACAAGACTTTTCATTTATCAAAGTCCCACAGTGCAGCAAGGCTAAATGCGAAGCTGCTTCCTTGAAGTCTAGTACAACATCATCAAGGTCCCACTGAAGGCTTCCCTTGTGGAGCCAAAACCTCTGAACAGTAGGATTTAGTAGTTGTTGTGGTCTGTTCACCACTAGGATGGAGTTCACATCTCATCCCAGTCTAAGGTTTTACTTTCGGAATTAGTCACTTTTTTGGTTCTTGAAATTTTCCAGATTTTTAATAGCAAGTGGAAAATAACTTTGATGGACCGCGCCAAGTTACAATATAGTGCCTTTTATTTATAACCAGGCATGCTCATGGAAAATGTAGCTTTACTAAGACAGCTGCAAACATTTCCTAACTGCTCACTTTAGGAGCATACTTTTCCTTAACATCTAGAATGTCCTACTTTTATATATTAAGCACCCACCCCTGTTTGCTCGCAATGTAAGCTTTAGGAGTAACTGCTAACATATAAAAGTACCTTTTAATACATTGTGATACTGCATTATTTTTAGACTACAGTCCAGCCAGAGCACAATGGTGCTCTCTGAAGCTATACAATTTTGTCATTTTTGTGGGTGGTGTAAGTATTAACTGCAGCCCACATATAGCATTTAACTTCCATTTTCTGCATCATCTTCCATGGCACCAATGGAAAGTTGATTGAGCCAATTAAATCAAACCAGTACATTTTTATAGGGAAAGCCTATGTGCTGTGATAGCATTCAGTATTGTCATGGCACACAGCACTGAATCCAGCAACACAAAACAAGGAAAGGTAGAAGAACTAACACAAAAATGCTGGCATTTCTCAAAGTGAACCAGCATTTTGCTTTCAGTTCCTTTCCTAATTACCCAAATACACTAAGCCCAGTTTATCACGTCTGTGCTCCCTAAACCCACTGAAAAACACATATCATCATCATAACTTTATTTTGATCATCAAAGATGATCTAAGTACAATAAAATCAGATTAAAATCAACAATTTGTATAACACATAAAACACATACAAGTATGTCACATCATATCACTCCCATAATTTAAGTGTACAGATAGGCCTATACAGTTTTGTTAAGCTACACTGAGAGGACAGATTTTGCTAACAGGCGAGATTTCTTGAACAAATTTTGCAATGAAAGGCAAACTTTTCTATTAGACTACAAGTTAACCGCAATTGACAACCCTTTTATACCATAATGTCCTGTACAAAATAGCAGCAGGCCACTATGCAATGAAGTGAAACATTTTCCTTCAGCTTCTTGTTAAAAGTGTAGCATACTGGTTACAAAAAGGTGCCATTAAGATTAAAATATAACTATCGAAATGCTTAAAAACTTTAGTAAAACGCATTTCAGGGTCAGAGATAAATGCGAAAAGTGCTTATTAGGCTATCTGCATGGGCTCGCGGACGCACTGGGTACAATATAGGAGCTGCCTCTACGTTGCCCGCCCACATAAGTATACACAAAGTTATAATGGCTCCTATTCTCTTGCTCGGGTACACTTTGTTCACCATATCCAGGCAGATATAAGGTATTTTGCTAAAGAGAAGGCCACCAGCCTGGAACAGTCAGTCCTTAGAATCCTAAAGGCCTCATAATGGCTCCTAATGCCCAACTTTCTACACGGGGACAACAACCATTTTATGCCTGATTGGCCATAAGATGTGGAGAAAGAAAGGAAATGGTGTATGGCCTATGAGGGACCTTTACAGGCTGGGCACTTGTCTCCCCAGGGTGAGCGTGGGCCCACTTGATACAGGAGGGTTTAGTGAGGAGGGACTGACACCCAAACTGTAAATGCAATTTGCGAGCCAATGGGGGCGAGATTTCATCAATACTCCTTTCACATACCAGGAGCTGTTTGAGATTAATGAAGTCTGTGGTTAAAATATCTATGCTTCCACAAATCATTTCAACAGATACATGCTCCCAGTGTAGTGATTTGATGTCCATTTCGGAAATCCAATTTGATTCCTCCAGTGTTCTCAAAGCCTCTCTGACCGCTATTTCCTTAATTTAGACCTAACATGCATTAGCCAAGGTTCTTTTCAAGATCTGAAGAGGCTATGGGATCACTTAGGAGTTCTTGGTGGGTTCCTGAAGTAGTCAAGGTCCAGAGTCTTTGCCAATATAGGAATGGCCCATACACAGCTTTCAAAGCGATTTGCCTTTAGTATATCTCAAGATACAGAGGGATCAGGGGTGAGCTCTTTGTTGACAAAGAGAGATCTAATAAACCTATTTTCTGCTTAAGTAAAGCTATTGCAATTTGCATTTCCCCAAATCTCAGAGCCATATCGGATGACTCCCAGAACCTTCACATTATACATCTCTTTTGGAATGAGTTTCCTTGAAGATATTTGATAGTCCTGTAGTGTAATAAAGTAATAAGCAGTTAGATGTTTGTACCTGCATAGTCCAGTCCAGGTTTGGTGTTAGTCTGAGGCCCAAGTAATCAAAGTTGAAAAAAAGTTCAATAGGATCATTGCTGGCATATAACTTATACTTTAAAGTATTATTTTTTGCAGGGTTGAATACCATAAATGTTGTTGCTCTAGCCCATACTTGTGGCAAAAATTGTTGAAGTCATTCAGGAGCTGCTGCAGAGCTTTGAGTGATTTTGAAATCAGCAAAGCATCATCCTCAAAGAGGAGAGCGGTTCTTTCCTACTTGCCACAACTGTTCCTATCAGGCCGATTCAGTACATCATTTATATATAGTGAGAATAAAGTGGGAGCAAGAACACAACCCTGCCTCACCTCATGCAATATTGTTATGGGATCGGTGAGTTGTACCAGCTCTCCCCACCAGACCCTTGTATAGTTTTCTTTGTGCAGACGGAAGAGAATTGCCAACTGATATGGGGGGATGCCCATCTTGTCTAGGGTTGTCCACAGCATTGCTCTTGGGACTACATCAAAGGCAGCACACAAATCAACAAAGGCAACAAAAAGCCCACCTTTATTGATTGCTACTGCCTTCTAGAATATACAATTAAAATTAAAAATGTGGTCACCGTGCTGATGCCGCTTTTGAACCCCACCTGGAACTCAGATATTACACTATTCTCCTTAATCAAGTCCAGAAGATGCCCTAGCACTTGCCTGCAGAACATTTTTGATGAAGCATCTCTTCGGCTAATTGACCAAGCATTACTTGAAACACTGTGTTGGCTCTTTTTATAATTTGGGATGATCTCTGGAGTAAGCCAAGTGGTAGGAATATTCATACACTTTAAGATGGAATTTGAGACATAATTAATGTAAGGGCCCCATATTTCCAATTGTGACATAAAATCTCATTTGGGACTCTGTCGGGTCTAGGTGCTTTTTCTGGTAGGTAGGACCTAATTGCCCCTTCTGACTCTCCAATCTCAAATTCTAAGGTGTTATGATTCTTTATCATGGCTGCCAGTGAGGGATGGATACCCACCCAAGCTGGATCCTCGCTACAAGAGTACATACTACTAAAGTAAGATATCCAGTCCTGGGGTTGTGCAAAGTATTCCACTGCCTTCCTCCCACCATTACCTCTCAATGTCAGAGTATTTCAGAACCTTTCTATTGTCTTTGGTGCTCATGGCAACACATGTTGGGGCTTACTGTCGGCTTTGGCTGCTGACAGTAGCCCAGTCTTGGCCACCCTGCAGGTTTTGGTGTACCACAGAACTTTCCTTTGGGGTTTGGGAGCACACTTTTTGTCCTCTACCTAAAAGGTTCTAATATTAGTAAAAGCACTTCATGGCCCTTCTCCAGAACCGGAACTCTCTCCTTTGGGGTAAGCTGTCCAATATCTCTAGCTGTTCTTTGACTTTGTTCACCACCATGGCCAAAACCTCCAGAAGTTTGTTGTCAAATCACTACCTAATAACTTTCCCATTATTAGAAAGCACAACTTCCCCAACTTGTACACATCCTTGAATTTGTGAAATATGTGCTAACGTACCCAGTAGTGACAAACTGAGTGTGTTATGATTGTTGTCAGCATGATCGATAACTGCCATATCATGCATCAATGACCAACCAATCAGACTGATTAAAAAGTAGTTGATCCAACTAGAGTGACCTGGGCAATTTACTTATGTCTGCCCTTAATGCCAGATGCAGTTCTCCCATTTGCTGCTCTAAGGTTAAATTTTAGGGTAAATGCAAACAGCTATGTGTCTCTCGGGGACCATTTCACTGTGGGGAGATCTATCGGAAAGATTCTCCATTTTGCATCCTATTCGGCTGATAGATTCAATTTAGTGGACACCACTGGCTAAGAGATGGAGCTAAGGTCGCCAACCACTATGACCTCCCCTTTACCCTTATACTCTAAAAGGAAATCCTCTTGTATGCTTGTGGCTTTGGTTTCTTCATTCCTACTGTCCAGCAGTTTCTACACATTGAACGACACCAGTGAATTACCACCATAGAAGTCTACCCTAACTGCCAGCATATCCAGGATTTGACTGGTACCCTAAATGAGCTTTGCAGTTTTGCCCTTACCCATATCGCTAAACCCCCTTAGGGTCTTCCCCTAGATGAGTGGATTGCAGGGATACAAAATTAAATGTACCCATTCCTAATGACAGGATTTATGCTCTGAGTCTCCTGAAAGAGACAAATATTGCATCTGTCTATGAAAAGCCCCTAGTCAGACTCCCTCAGCTTGGACCCAGTTCCGGCCACATTCCGGGACAAAATGTTAATCAAGCTGTTGGTATGATCTGAGAGTGCTTTCTGGTCACCTAGAGCACCAGACTCCTCTAACATACATGTTCTGTTCAAGCCATCAGGGTCGGCTGAGAAATCCCCCCCACTAGTCACTAGGGAACTAATCATGCTTTATTAGTTACATTATGGCACTCTCCCGCTATACAGGGTCTCACAATTTCCATGGGCTTGGATTCTAGAGACCCAGCCCCAGTAAAGAGATTGTCTGCCGCCTTTTCCCAAATGCTAGTCTTGCCCAATCAATCATTTTCTCCCAGCCCAATATATCGATGTGCATTCTGATCTTCTAGTCTTGGGGCATTGGTACTTCTAGGCCGTCCCTATATTTAATCTGCATTTGGGTTATTGCAATGTAGATTCTGTGGGAGTCCATGAACAGAAGACCATTAGCTAAAGCTTGGCCCCTCAGAGTCACTCTCATCAGATCATAAGACTTGCCAGGGGTCACAATCTACTCAACTCTCATAACGTCACTCCTAATATTCAAATATCACTTCTTTACATTCCAAAACCAATAAATGACTTTGTTGGTTAGTGAATCTTGTTCTTCTCAACATCCATCAGTAACTTTAGGGACTGGGCTAGGAGGCTCTGGGCCAGGTTTGTGAGTGGTAACCTTATGGGCTGACTGACATTGGGTCCTAACCTTTCAGCTAAATGGTCGTAGGGGAAAGGGATTTACCAGGGGCAGTGTGATCCCTATTTAAACCTCACTGGATGTGTCCGGGTCTTTTTAAGAGAGCACATCTTGGGCCACATCTGTTTGTGTCCATGAAACACTCCCACCTCCCTTCCTGTTGAGGCATTTGCATTTAGGGTGGATCCCCACATGTCCCACTATTAGGGGGGAGACATTAGCTGGGTCACAGGGCCCTGTACTTGGAGAGCAAAGAGAGGTTTTGGTGGCCCATCCATTTGTGCTGGGGGGGAAGTGGGGAATTTTGGGACACATCCAGCCTGCAGTCCTCCTCAATCTGCCCAGTCCAAGCAGAACTCTTTGACAACACGGCTTGACCAATTTTCCCCTCTAGAACCTTTACACCACATTTCAAGCCCCCTACCTCATCTCTCAACCACAGAAGCACCTCCACTAGTTTGACAACATCAAAGGGGCACCATGAACCGATTTACATAGCCACAGGCTGTTCTCTCCCTCTCCCCCCCCCGGGCTCGCCATCCCCTTGGATACAAAGTACAGAGAACCTATTTTTGCATGAGACATCTGGATGGACCAAGGCCAATTAATTTCCCTCACTAACCTGGTCAGTAGTGCATGAGTTCCATCAATTTCCTGGACGGAGGGGTACAAACCAGAATCTTCCTTTAGGTGAACATGCACAGAACCTTCTTTTTTATTTTTTTCTTCTGTACGGGATGAGAAGATGCCTTTGTGGAAACTGATAGTTTAGATGCACTGGAAGGTTTTAGTATCTCCCCTTCATCTACCAGAAGGTCATCAATTCTATTCATAACTCATAACTCAATTCCCCCTGATGATTTGAGGGCTTTCTTTGCTATTGGGGAGCAAGAGGCAACACACAGAGCCTTTGTTTTACCCACTGGTGACTGAGCAACGCAACTCCTTTTGTATTAGGGAAAAGTGGACAAACACAACAACATAAATCTCCAATTTTGGGGCTAGATGTTGGAGGGGGTCCCAGTCCAGCCTCCTCCAGGCTCAGATGGGTGTGGATGGGCCTGCCGTTGCCCTGAGATTAGCCCTGGTGCAGCACGCACATGCCCCTCGCCACAGGAGATGGCGAGGTGCTTTTTAGCACAGCAGCATGGGAAATGCGGGTTATGGCTCCTCCTGCTTCGGGGGGAGATTCCTAGGACTTGGAGTCACCCCCAGCACACCTGCATAAAAAAAACAGTGACTCATTGTAAATAAAATGCATATATGTCTGGTACCATTCTACATACAAGATCCAGAAAAAACAAATGCGAGTCAAGCCCTCACAGGTCTATGTTCTTGAGTGAGGGAGACTGGGAGGAATTTTAACTTTTTAGAACAAAATTGTTGAAAATCTGTCAAATGCTACACTAAGCATGTTTTGTCAGTCTGCCAATCAGGGCAAGGGAGGCCTGACACACAGCGATAGAAGCCTTAGGATCGGTAAATGCCGAAAATACATAGTTGTGGCTCTTTTCCTAATTGTTGAAGGGTGTCCACAAGTACTATAAACCACCATTTTTCTTTCAGTTGTTTTTCCAAGTTCCCAAATACACTGCACCAAGTTCACCAATGCATGGCACCTGAAATCCATTGTAAATCCATAGAGAATGAGCAACCTCATGTTCAGAAGAGAGAGGGGAGCTCATGTGGGTCACACTTAGGCAGAGATATGCTTTTGTGTGAGGGAGACTAGATGGAATCACCATGATTTGGAAACAGTTGCTGAAAATCTGTCAAAAATCATGTTCGGTGCAATTCCCTGCCTAGGCAGTTAGTTTGGCACCCAACAGAAACTTTAGGATATGTAGGTGTAAAAATATATGGTAGTGGTATCATTCCATTAGGTCCAAGGATGATTCCTGTTACCAAAAGACAGCTATCCACTTATTGCACCGAAAGTAATACAGAAATGGATCGAGCCTTATGAAATATGCAGGAGGAAGCTTGAAGTGAATCTTCCATTTTTGGAAAATAATGCTGAATTTCTAATGCAGGAACCTGACACCTTACTCATTGCATGTGGGATACACAGTTGGAGGTTAGGTTAAGTTGTCACTCACAATAAGCTAAATGTAACACCTCGAAAGTAGTAAGAGAAACTAAGCACTGAATGCAATTGTTTTCAAAGCCCTGAAGCATGTAACCGCCCTCAGTAGCTGAAAAGATGCCTGAATGCAGTTCCAACACAATACAAAATATCATACATACCACTTCAGTTAATGAAAGAAGTTGTTTTGAAGTGCTGCCACATTGCATTTGAACTGAAGTATACAAAACAATTATGAATGCAATCTCAGACACTGGTACTTACTCAGGGCCACATTCCAGCTCATTAATATTTTACATACAATGCCTCTTCAGTTTGGACCCAGCCAGATGCAAATTAGTCTTCACCCTGCTTCAATAAAAACAGTCCAACCCCAACTGCCTGGCCATGTCCTCCCTGAACCAGAACACCAGCAACTCCAGACAGATTTGGCCCTGATTGGTTCTCGTCAGTTGGATGCAACTTGGTTCCACTGACGCACAGGACATGTGTCTGGCTCTATCCGTCACACTTTGGTCATCGCACTGAAGTATACAAAAAGGTGATGGATAGAATGCTTGAGTTAATCTCAGCCACTGTTAATTACTTGGGTCCGCATTCCAGTCCATTATTATTTTATATACCATACCACCTCAGTGTACACCCAGCCATGTGCAAATTCGTCTTGTCCTTGATCCGACAGGAACATTCCAGTCTGAACAGCCAGTCCAGGTCCTCCTTGAAGCAGAACCCAAGATGGAATTTGCACCCGATTAGGGTTCATCAGTCAGGTGCAGCCTGGTTCAAGTGGTGCAGTGAGCACTGTACCTACATCTGTGCATACCAATTGCACTTAGGATGTAGCACTGAAGTAAACAGAAAGTCATGGATAAAAAGCTTGAATCAATCTCAGCTGCTGATATATAATCGGGCAGCATCTCAGTCCATTGTTATTTTGCATACTCTTCTCCTTCAGATTGGAACCAGCCATAGACAAACTAGTTTGGACCCTGCTCCAATATGAATAGTCTAAACAGAACTGTCAGGCTTGGTTTTCCCTGAATCATTACTCATGAAAGCCACAAGTTCACGTTAGTGAAGGTTTGTGGTTGTTTTCATTATTTTACACGTAGTTTTGTGATTTAGTATTATTTCTCCTTTCACTTCCTGTGTTTTGATAAATGTCAAAGTGTGTGTGATGTCATCACTTCTACAATGCAGTTCTCACTGCCACAAATTCTGAAAACCTGAGAGCTCTGTTAACATCACATTCAGTGATTTATGCCACTCAATTAATCAGGGCAAGTAAGGTCTGGCATGCACCACTAGAATCCTTAAATTGTGCAGAATTAGAAAATATATATTTTTATATCTCTGTTATAGCCCTGATTTGATAGCTTTTGTCAAATAAACAATGCAGCATATAATGAGTCTTTCACAATTTAGTGATCTGCTTTAATAATCCATAATTAGTTAGGAAGACCACGACCCTTAGGAAAAGTCACAGTTAGGAAGCATTAACCTTGTAATCTGGATCCAACAGGAGTGAAGACCTGTTCTGACCCCAACCACAACCACTACTGACCACAAACATTATGAAATGGGAGAAAAATAGTAGACGCAGGAAAAGCAGAAATTGATAAGAGAGAAAAGAGAGACCCTGGAGATCACTCTATTCCTTGTCACTTTGACTAACGTACAGACATAAGCCTCGACTTTATTTTAAGTAGGCCACAGCTCTATTGTAAGTATTTTTACCCACAAACGGCCTTGTTGTCAAAATCCACAGGCAGGATTCGACCATATGGTATGGCATTTCTTCAGTATGCAGAGATTCTGGGAGGAAGCACTTACACTGCTGGTAGAACTGACAGAGAAAACAATGCGCCCAGAACCTGCATTGTGTCTGCTGGCTTGATATCCTGATTAAAGGGAGCTAAAAAACTCACAAGGTTTAAAGATCTCCACATTGCCCTGGTAAAACATCTTAAATTGATGGATGGAAGTCCCCCAGAGCCCCTGAATCAAGCTAGTGGCTGAAGTTCCTGTTGAAATGGACCGAGGCCGAGTCTGCCACTATTGCAGGGGACAAGGGAAGAAAAGTGGGTATGCAGTGGGATATACTTGTGCTTTGTCTGGAAGCTAAATTAGAGGTTTTGCTCCCTGGAAACAATTATGGAAAATACTAAACGCAGCCAACAAGTCATGTACCTGGTAGGTTGTTATTGGATCTTTCCACAGTCTGGGTTTACCATTTTTAGAAATGGGGTCGCTAGTTGGCAGTGGTTTGCACCCTGTCCCAGTAGGGACCCTCACTCTAGTCAGGGTAAGGAAGTTTCATAGCTAAGATAACTCCTGCTCATCCCCTTCATAGTTTGGCACGAGCAGTCTGGCTTATCTCAGGCGAAATGTGTAGAGTACGTGTGCACACACACACACACAGAGTAACACAGTGAAAATAAAACAAACTGACTAAAATACCCAATATTTATCTGAGTAAAACAAGACCAAAATGACAAACATCCAACATACACAAGTCAAGATATCCCTTTTCAAATGTTTAAGCAAGTCTTAATCAATAGGGATCAATGCACGTTTCTCTTTAACACAAAGTACCTGGATGCATGAAAAACAGACGGTGCTGGCTATAGGGGATGCGAGGTGCCGAAAAAGCAGAGAGATGTATCGATTCCTTACTTCACAGAAGAACTGATGAGTCATTTCTTTCCTCGCAGGTAAGACAATGTGTTAGTTCCTTACTAGCACGGGAGGCGATGTGCTGATTTGCTTCTTGCAGGAAAGACGATGCATCAATTTCCTGACACATGGCCTTGGTTCCTTACTGTGGTGCTGGATATATGAAAAATTGGTGCCCAGGGATGATGTGTGGAAAATTCAGATGTGCTGGTGAAACAGGAGCTGCGTTGATTCTGCAGCCGCAAGACAGGTGATGCGTCAATTCTCCAGCCATAGGGTAGGTGCTGCGTTGATTCTTCAGCCACAAGACAGGCGTTGCTTCGATTCTTCCAGTGTGGCACATTTATGCATGTAATTTCTCCTTCAGATCACCAGCTTGCACCTCCAAGAGCTCAGGGTCTTGAATTGGCAACACTTGGCAAGTCAGGACTCCCAGAAGGAGAGGCAAGGCACTAGCAGATGAAGCCTTTGACGTCCCTGAGACTTCTTCACAGGGGCAATCTCAGTCCAAGCTCTTGGAGAACCTTTGGAAGTAGGATGTAGAAAGCCAATTCCAATCCTTTCACTCCAGGACAGAAGCAGCACACAGCAGGCCAGCACAACAAAGCAACAGGCAGAGTGGTAGTCCCGCCTACAACATCCAGCTCTTCTTCCTGGCAAACTTTCCTTAGTCCAGAAGAATTCTAACTTTGTGGTGTCAGAGGTCCAGTAGTCATACCCATTTCTCTCTTTGAAGTAGGCAAACTTCAAAGGCAAGTCTTTGTAGTGCACAAGACCCTGCCTTTCCCTGCCCTGGCCCCAGACACAGTCTAGGAGGTTGGAGACTGCTTTGTGTGAGCACAGGCACAGCCCTGTTCCCATGCCAGTGCCATTGTCAGCTCCTCCACTTCCACTCTAGCTCAGGAAGACCCATCAGCCTTGTGATAGACCATCATGACTGTCACGGTGTAGGTACTCCTCAGACTCGGTGTGATGCAAACAAGGTCCACCTCCTGACACCACCAAGTCACTGATAAAAAAACCCACAGTGCATTGGAGTAATCAAGCGAGGGAAGGAAGGGGAAGGATCAGCAGGGACGGGATAACTGTAAAGAAAAATACACAGTGTTAATTATCACATTGTCTGTCTATTCTCATAAGGTCTCACTAAAACCAAAACGACCTGGACTGCCCATAACTCATAAGGGCAGAACTAGTCCAAAGCCTGACTATGTTCCATCAGCATCACCAATGGATGCCCCAAGCCACCTACGGCCACTAATAATCACCTAAGGGTCTCACCGCCCTTCCTCCTAAACAATACTACAGAACGTATAACGAAACGAACATGAGGAGAAAGAATAAGGAGAAGAAAATCTATTTTGTACTTCTTCCTATGATTCAGTTAACCCACTAAGCCTTTCGTTAATGTCACGTATATTTGAAGAAGTACTTCGTTCATATCTCAGTGAATGTTGACAAGAATTATTTGTCCCGGCTGTTTGGAATCCTGCAAACAGTAAATCTCATTCTGAATCGCCGCCAACAAAAAGCCAAAAGATTATGTCTCATAAGATCGCCGTTCCTTTATTATGGTACCTCAAAAGTAAAGTGCTCCAATTTATGACAGTCACCCCCAACCTGTCCGTAAGGAATGCAGGAATAAAGAAAGGCGATAGCCTCCGGCAAGTAGCAAGCTTGCCGCTTACCACCTTCTTAGTACTCGGAATTCGAAAGGAGGAGCAGCTCGGAACTCCTTCTACCGGTAAAAGGTCGGTTTCCAGGAGGGGGCCATGCTGAATCTCATTCCTCTTTTCGGGCCGCCGATGAATTCCCCCCTGGGGAACGCCGTCCGCTCCTACTTCGTTGAGGCTCCGACCTGCCTCATTACTACAAATAACGCACACCCTTTCCAGGGTGCGCCGACTTTTACGCGATCTCTACCGCGCTGGGCTTCATGGGAAGTGTAGTCCTTAATGACTACAATCTCCCGATCGGCCCTGTAGGCGCCGGCTAGCACCTGACAATGACATGGAGGGCACACCTCAGCTCCCTTTGTATGACTGTCTAGAGTGAATGCACAAACAGCCCAATTATCATCCTGACCAAGATGTGTATTCAGGAGACTGGTAGAGGAACATCAAGGCAATTAAGAAAATTACCACTTTCCAAAACCTAAAGTGTTTTTTTGTTTTTAATTTGCGAGATCAGAGACCTCAAACTCCAAATTTCTATCTGCTCCCAATGGGAAAACACACTTACAAGATATTTCATGGCAATCCCCATGTTACCCTGTGGGAGAGATAGGCCTTTCAATAGTGAAATGGAACTTAGCAGTATTTCACTATCAGGACCTGTAAAACACACCAGTACATGTCCTACACAGCACTCTGTCTAAGGGGCTGCCTTGGGACAACTTCAGGAGTGACTTACATATAGTATAAGGGATGGTTTGTGCCCGGCAAGTGGGTTCACATTCCAGCTCGAAATGGAAGTTTAAAACTGCACTCACAGGCACTGTAATGGCAGACCTGAGACATGTTGGCAAGGCGAATCATGGGTGGCACAATCAGTGCTGCAGGCCCACCAGTAGCATTTGATTTACAGGCCCTGGGGACACCTGGTGCACTATACCCGGGACTTACTAGTAAATCAAATATGCCAGTCTTGGATAAACCACTCACCAATACCTTTTAGACAGAGAGCGTATGTACTTTAGCCCTGGTTAGCAGCAGTAAAATGTCCAGATTCCCAAAGCCAACAAAAACTGGTCAGACAAAAATCGGGGGAAGAAGGCAAAGGTTTGGGGATAACCCGTCAGAAAGGGCCAGCTCTAACACAACCCCCTTCTACCCTAAAGCCAGGGTAGACCAATCAATACCTTGATGGACTTCCCTGCTTAGGGCGATGGAACATGGACCCTGCCCTCAACAGCAGGTGTGCATTCCACATCCGGGTATGCGGCCGCGAGTAGATCTCACCACAGGGGCCCCGTCCACAAATAGTGACGATAGCCCTTCGGCCAGCATTCATCCCATGATGTACCTGCCCTAATATGGGAGGGTTGCTCGCCCAGTGTGGCATTTTTTTGCAAAGCTGTTCATGTATGTTTTCTTTTCGTTTTTTGAGTAGCTAAAGTTTTTCTTTTCGGTCCTGATGAAACGCCATTGATCCTTAATGATGCCTGAGGCGTGAAACATGTCAACCTTATAAGTAGGGCTGAAGTTAATTTCCTCTGCCCTACATGTGTTTTGTTAGAGTAGAAGAACATTATTTCCCAGACACTTTTTGTGTTTTTAACCTTGAACGAGACCCACCATTCACAATAAACTAGTTGTAGGGTGGCTCCCGAGCCTGTTTTAGGCCCATATGTATACTTTTTTTGTGCCGCATTTGCATCGTTTTTTGATGCAAAATTGGTGTAAACTTACAAAATACACTTATATTTTGTAAGTTTGCGCTACTTCTGGGTAAAAAAAAGACACAAATGTGGCGCTAAAAAAGTATAAATATGGGCCTTAGTTTTTTCTAGCCATCTGTCTCATTGAGTGGGTCTGAATTCTTTCCTTCTTTCTTTGATGGCACTCACTCCTAAAAGATCTCCGGTATAGAGCCCCTTCCAGGGGCCTGTTGGGCATTGCAGTGCCAGCCCAACGAGGAGCAAACCCGAGGATGAAGCATGACATCCAATGGATGTGTGAGGGTTTAGCTTCTAAAGCTTGAAGTGCCCTATCTCTTCTCTTTACCTGTAATTTAGGAACAGTGTGCTGACTTATTTGCATTCCAGTTCTACACCTTTCTGAACCCAGTTGGATTCCTCTGTCCATAATCTCAGGGCCCACTAAGCTAACCAACGGGGAACCCTTCTCCTGACCTGCAGACCCTACCTGTGCAACACCTACCCTTACTTTGCTCACAGATGTTTCTCAGGCAGACAGTACCACCATGGCAAATGTATTCTGTAGCCTATTCCACCCTCAGGGTGTGACTCCTATCCTCAACTGAAGGTCAGCTCTGTCCACAAGGACAGCAACCCACAGTGGCCATTTATAGATGTCAATGATGAGAACCAGGCCTCAGCCATTCCAGGGCTCTCTAACATCTGTGGTTTCTCAGAGTGGGGAGTGGTAGCCCCAGGTGACTGGCACCTTTTGTCCACTCTTGGTCCCGCCAGGTCAGGGGTGGTATCCTGAGACTGGTCCTCCAGCCCAGGGTCTGTACCCTTAGGCCGGACAGGAGTCAGGGATGAGTCCGCCCCCGTCCTTTCCCCTTCCTGGGGCTCTGTATGCTATTTTTGTGAGCGGTAGCCCCAGAATCTGTAATTGTCGGGCGTTTGTGGCAGCTATTCTGCACAATTCTCCCACCAGCTCAGGAGTGCTATCCTACAACTGGTATCTCAGCCCAGGGTCTGTACCCTTAGGCTGAGCATGTGCCTGCCAAGCCAGAACTTTCAGGGGAGTACAACCACCTCTACAAATGGAAACACATTCCTCATGTGTTGTGAGAGAGTCTGCCTGGCACAGGTATCCCGACCCCTGTCCATCTGACAGTGCATGAAGCCCTACCAAGCCAGAACTGGTGTCATCAGGGTCATTATTGGGGTGCTCTGACCTCTGTGCTGGCAACCCCTGACCCACTGGTTCATCTTCTGGGGACTGTCTCTCCCCTCACCCATCCTTCTGGACTTCTGCACCCTCCTCTCTGGAATGGTGCTGCCAGATACCAGAACTGGTGGGACGCTTGTGACAGCTGCCCCCAAATTCTCCTGACACTATGGGCCTCCAAATAGTGGATGGTTTCCTGGGACAAAGCAGGTCCCCCTGCCTGCACCCCTCCTGAGAGCAAACCAAGCATTGGTGCTGAAGATAGGGCACCCTGGACCTCCGCCCACCCCTTCTCATACTCTTGGAAAGGACATGGGACCCTTTTCCCCCGCCTACTATACTGGGACCTGTCTGGGTCACTGCTACCCTCCCCCACTCTCTGTTGGAAAACACCTGAGCCATCCCCCTTGGGCTCACTCCTCAATGCCATCCCAGATACTCCTGCACTCACCCAGAGGTCTGCCTCCAGTGCAAATTCCCTGCGATCAGAGAACTCACATTTGCACTAGGTGTTCTCTGGAAAACTGTGACTCAACATGTGCTCTCCAGCAATAAAACTGTACAGCCCCTCAAATGTGTTAACCATACTACCCTTCATCCAACCATTAAATGCTTTGAAAGAGTACCCCACATCATCCCCGATCTGAAGAGACAGTATCTGACAGTCCTTCAAACTCAACCTACCCTTCAATAGGGTGACTCCTTACTCCCTAACCAGGGCTTCCTCCTTGGTAGTACACCTCTCCTTGTCACTCCCTTCTAGAGTCAGTAGAGTGTTCCTCATACCACCAGGAATATGATTTCCCGTTCCAGTTCCCCAAACCTCCTCAGGGACCATGCGCACTTATGGAGCTACTCATATGCCTGAGCCTACTGGTGTATGTCACACTCCTCCTTAGAATCCAAGGGGAAGGTTAATGGAAAGTGGTGCTGCACTGAGTGCAGCGCCACTTTCCCTGTGCCACTTGGTACCCCCCATCGCCGCCATATGTACGCCGTATTTAAAATACGTTGCACCATGGCGCAGTGTAGGGGGCAATAGCATCATTTTTTATGACACTATTGATGTACTATTCAGGAGTAGCGCCAAAATATTGGTGCTACTCCTGCAGAGTACATAGGGGCCCATTCCAAAGAATGTAAGCCCCTTTTAATGCCTGCTCTTGAGCAGGCGTTAAAAGTGCCCGTAAAGTGCTGTAAAAACTTTTACTGCGTTAAAAGTGCAGTAAAAAATGGCACAAGGAAATCTCATAGATTTCCTTATGCCATTTTTCCATCTCCCCTAATGGGGGAACACCCCCTTTGCATACATTATGCCTGGTGGGGGCATAATGTAGCACAAAGGGTTACAGAGTGGCGCAATGCATGTATTGCGCCACCCTGTAAATAAGGTGCTGGGATTTCGGCCTCATTGGGCCAAATTAACGTCAAAAACAATTACGTTAATCTGGCTCAAGGTGGTGCTAGGGCATTATAAATATGCCCCCAAGTCTTTGGGTTTTTGGACCTTTTCTTCAGTATTGGAGATGATACTTTGGTGCCACCGTTCGAGCTGAACTCAACACTCTGGCTTTCAGATCCAGCTCTCTCAATTTAAGCTCATGAGCTAACATTATTTATTTTTCCTCCATGGCAAGCTTTTCTTTCTCTGTCTCTGTTTGGAGCCTGGCTTGTTTCAACTGGAGCTTCCTAGCTCTCTTTCTTTTCTCTAGCTCCTCTTAAGACAGACCTGGAGAGGCTGTCAGCTCTGGATTTTGAGCTCTTCCACAATTCCGGATAGCATCCCGCTCAACAGGCAATGCTGGTTCCACCAGCCATCCCAGGTGCAGATTTTGTTCTTCCTCCTCCACAACATCCTTCCCACCCTCTGTGTGCTCACCAGCTTTTCTGGCTGCCAACCAGGCCCTCAGCAGCATTTGCAGCTCCTCCTTCCTAATGAGGACTTTAACAGAACACTTGCAATACTGTTGCAGCTGAGGCACTGTATAGGTTTCCAACCTCTCCTGATTAAACACCAAATCTGCAGCTCCAGCTGATGGTTCACCAGACGGACACATTATTGCTGCAAAAACAGAAAGAGAGAATCAGTATGCTGGTACGTAATGGTCTGAAAGATAGAAGTAGTGTACACCAAACACTGTATGTAAAGTACAAATACAACTCTTATCCTCACCGCTGATCACTGATGTTAGAAATGGGGACTCTAGTTGCCAGTGGTTTGCACCCTTTCCAAGTAGGGACCCTAGCCAGGATAAGAGAGTCACACAGCTACGAAAACCCCTGCTCAACCCCTTAGTAGCTTGTCACAAGCAGTCTGGCTATCTCAGAAGCAATGTGTAAAGTATTTGTACACATAAAGTAACACAGTGAAAACACTGCAAATGGACTCCACACCAGTTTAGAATAATAGCCAATATTTATCTGAGTAAAACAAGACCAAATCAACAAAAATCCAACTTACACAAGTCAAGATATTACTTTTAAAAGGTTTAAGCAAGCCTTAATCCATAGGAATCAATGGATGTATCTCATTAGCACAAAGTACCTGGGATGAATCAAAAGCAAATATAATGAGAGCCACAGAGTAGGCGAGCCCTGGAAAAGCAAAGCTATGCATCGGTTCCTTACAGCATGCGGGGGGGAGGTGATGCATCAATTCTTTCTACACAGGGGAGATGATGTGTCGGTTCCTTACTGCAGGGGAGGTGATGCACTGATTATTTCCTCGTAGGAAAGGTGATGTCTTGATCTCCGGACAAGCAGCCTCGGTTCCATACTGCAGTGCAGGGTCAATGAAAAATTGCCACCCATGGACAATGTGTGGAAAATTCATGGGACCGTGCATGTTGGAGTGTAGCTTTTATAATCAAAATTAACATGAACTGCTTGCAAAATAATGTGTAATGAAGTTGCATAGAAAACGCATTAATATGTTTCTAATGTATGCATTTGAAATGTGCCCACAGGGAGTGGTCACCAATGCATACAGTGATTAAGTGAAATTGACTAATATTAAATTATTAATGTACTAATGTATGATTCGGTTTTAGCATTAAGAGTTATGTGTTAAGGTATTGCTGAGTAAATCATTAGGCCTTAGTTAGCAAAAGTCTGGGCCTAGCTGCCTGGTCTCATATTAAATGTGTTTTTCTAACGTGCAATGAGCTGTCTTCCTAAGAACAAGTAGCTGTACTTTTCCAGAAGCTAGAGATGTGTGTAACCGTAGTAAATTCTTTCTCATGAGACCCGACTTGCTCAAGGAGACATTCTTGTTGAATGCAACAGTATAATACGCAACAGGTACAAGGTCACTTGAACTGGTAAAGACAATGGAGCTACTGACTGATGCCGTGCGTGTAACTTTTCCTACCTGCCATCTCACCCGATGAAGACGTAAATCACAGGAACCATTGAACTGTATGAGAACTGTCTTAGGTGAAAATTCTAGTAAGGAGACCACTGAACCATTGGATAGAGATAGTGGTTCACCAAATACTGACCAATGGGAAATTAGGGCCATATGTACGAAAGCTTTTCCCCACAAACACAGAATAGGTAAAATCCTTTGGTACATCGGGCCCTTAGAGACTTGTCTGGCAAATTCAATTTAACGACGTGTCACAAGGAGACATCAGCCATTAGAGGGACCCCCCCCGCTATTACTCTGGCATTCCGTCTTTACCTTTGATGCTTTGATTCTTCAAAACCATCCTCGCCTTGTCTTGCCCGACATCTATTTTTAATCCTCCTTAAGAGCGAGGAACTTTCTGCCCCGTTGGTTGAGACTTTGCTGTTCTATCCTGGCTAATGGCGGATCGACTGCTGTCCTGAGGACGAAGACTGATTCTGTATGCTGACCCATTACGGAGGGTAACTATATGATAATGAAATTGTAATTTGTCTGTTTGCCTTTTCTTTCTAGGTACCAACTGCTCTTTTGACAGAGTCCATAGTTCAGATATTTTCTAAATTGGTGTTACCAAATTGTTTTGCATGAAGCCCAACATGCTAATGCTAATTTGAAGTTAGTTAAGGAGTTCATTAATGACTGCAAATAGACAAACAACTGAATCTTTGCTTTGTTGAATAGTGTGCTAATGATATTTTGCTAAATAGATACATGTTGACGCCGTGTTTTGTTCTAATGTTTATAATCTTTGCTTTGCTCAAATCGTATTCGAGTTGCCACATTATAACACTGTTGATGTGTTTTCTGGTGTTGAGATTAATAAACCTGCTATTAGAGTGTAACCAATAGGGAATAAATATCCTAAATCTTACTAAATTTGTGTGGTTATTCATGTCTGAAAGGTTGTGTTGCGTTTCAAATTCATATTGATGTGATTAACTAATTTGATTGATTTGCCACTGTGACTATTGATGAGGTTATTGATTTATTGATTGACATTTTGGACAGAGATCTCGTCTTAAGATGCCTCCAATCAGGGTCAAAAGATTCATTGGCCTAAAATGAGTCCCAGACTATGTAAATTACCTAGGGCGGGACGCTTTATCATGCTGATACAGACACTGCATTGATTCTCCAACCGTGAGACAGCCACTGCGTCGGTTCTCCAGCCATGGGGCAGGAGCTGTGTTGATTTTTCAGCCACAAGATAGACGCTGCATCGATTCTACCAGCACAGTGCTTGGTGGATTTTCTCCTTCAGATCACCAGCTTGCACCTCCAAGGGCCCAGAGACTTTAGTTGGCACCTCTTTGCAAGTCAGGACTCTCAGCAGAAGAGCCCGGGCACTAGCAGATGAAATCTGTGATGTCCCTGAGACTTCTTGACAGGAGGTAAGCTCAGTTCATGCCCTTGGAGAAACTTTCAAAGCAGGATGTAGAAAGCCAAGTCCAGTCCTTTCACTCCCAGGACAGAAGCAGCAAACAGCAGGCTAGTACAATAAAGCAACAGGCAGAGTGGCAGTCTCTCCTACAGCATCCACCTCTTATTCTTGGCAGCATTTTATCAGTCCAGAAAGATTTGTACTTTGTGGTGTCAGAGATCCTGTACTTATACCCATTTCTGTCTTTGAAGTAGAAGCACTTCAAAGAGAAGTCTTTGTAGTGCACAAGACCCTGCCCTTCCCTGGCCCCAGACGCACTCTAAGGGGTTGGAGACTGCTTTGAGTGAGGACAGGCACATCCCTATTCTGGTGCAAGTGTCAGCTCCTCCCCCCCCCCACTCTCGCTCAGGAAGACCCATCAGCCTGATGATGGGCCATCAGGATAAGCAGGGAACACCTCAGCCTCCTTTGACTGTTTGGAGTGAATTCACAAAAAGCCCAACTTTCATCATGACCCAGACATATATTCAGCAGACTGGCAGGGCATAGATTGGTTAAGCAAGAAAATGCCCAATTTCTAAAAGTGGTATTTTCAAACTTACAATTCATAAAACAACTTCACCAAAAGATGTATTTTTAGAATGTAAGTTCATAGTCCCCAAACCTCAAATCTCCATCCGCTTCCAATGGGAAATTACACTTAAAAAATATGTCAAGGCAATCCCCATGTTATCCTATGGGAGAGATAGGCTTTGCAATAGTGAAAAACAAAATTAGCAGTATTTCACTATCAGACATAACAATTAAAATAAAAAATGTGCATGCTCCTCTCCCATGGTGGCCCGATAAGTCTGTATGTGCACCTGATCCTTTTAATCATGTTTTCAATGTGATCTGCATAGAACAGATGAACATATTTAGTGTAATGTAAAATAGGGAAGGATGCATGCCATTAAGGGGCATACGATTACTGCTCCGATTTGTGGTACATGAAATGGCACTGACTGATAGCATATTCTGGGGAGACAATAAGTGCCAAACTACTCTCACCATCGTGTCTACCAAGGCTCTTGTCATCAGATGGTAGGATCTAAATTTGGATACTATCCCATGGGATATGGTCATTTAGTCCCTGTTTTTGTGTAGACAGAAGATATATCCAACGTTGTTTCTTTGTAACACTTGTTTTCTCTGCCCTCCACTTGTTCGATTACCATCAACTTCATGTCATAAGTGGAATGAACCTCTTTCAGAGAATGTTCTTTCATCTTAGTTGTACTCCGTTTGCACCGGATGTTGCTTCAATGTTTGCAGATGCACGTCCTGGCCTTCCTATTAGTCATGCCTATGTTACGGAGATTGCACGGGCTAGTTATCAAATATACCATATTCGCTGAATTGCAATTGGTATGTTTCCTGATCGTCCATACTTTTCCTAGTTCCAAATTGAGTGTTTTGGTGGGCGTTGTCAAATGACAGACAGTGCAAATTCCACATGCATGATGCCCTGTGACATTGGGAAGTCCCCATATGTGCCTCGCTGTGGTTCTGGTCTCTGATGCTTTTTGTGGGCAGGTAGACACCAAATCATCCTTAAAACTACTTGCCCTCTTAAAGAAAATAGGGTTTTTCCCCCAGCTCAATTTTCCAGTCCTTAATAGTCTCCAACGTTTATTTTCATTATTTTATTAGACACAATATTATAAGTGGTAACACGTGTAAGTGGGACCTCAGTCATGCCCTATATGTGAGTCTCCTGGAGGGCTTCCCAATTTTGGTTCTTTGCTCGTTTCCTAGATGTTCTTTTAACTCTGGGTAGCTGCGGTCCCGCAACTTCTCCGTTAGCGCCTTCTCTTGAAGGTTGAAATCTGATGTTTTGTTGCAGTTTATTCTGGTTGAAGTGCCTGTCCATAAGGCAAGTTCTCCCTCAAGGTACGGGGATTAGAGCTATCAAACATTAGCAGTGTATTTTTGCCAGTAAGTTTTTAAAAAGTATTTGTACGTAACTTATCCTATTCAGCACAAATGGTGACATCCAAGAATGTAATGGACTCCTTATTCATTTTATGCGTGAAGTTCAGATTGGGATCACAACTGTTTACCCAAGTCAGAAATGGGAGGTTTAGAGCATTATCCCCTTCCCAAATAATAATGATATCATCTATACATCTCTTTCACAAGATTATGTTTTGTTTATTCGGATTAGTAATGTTCAGGGTGTAGCTGGTCTCAAAATCATCCACATACAATCTGGCTATACTCGGGGAAAAAGTATGGAACATGGAAGTTCTGAATGTTTGCAGATAAAGCGTACCTTCATAATAAAAAAATGTTCTTAGTGAGGGCAAGTCATGAGCATTCGTGGATGAAAGCCTTTGGAGTTTGATACTCTCATATCCCTTTATTAAGAGCTTTTTAAATAATCACTAAAGTGTCCTTCTCTGGGAGACTTGTGTATAAGCTCTCAACATCCAGGCTGAGTAGTGTGTGCTTCTCAGGGTTGTATTCAGTATCAAGTATTAGGCACAGCAGATCTTTCGTGTCTTTCAAATATGTTGGTGTGTCCTGTACCAGTGGTCTTAAATAGAAATCACAGAAACAGGATAATGGTTCAACTAAGGACCCTATCCCTGACACTATAGCTTGCCCAGGGGTGGGTGTTCTATTTCTTCGAATTATTGGAAGCGTATAAAAGTCGGAGGTTCTTTAGTTAACAGTTATAAGGAATTCTGCCTCCTTTTTGGAAGCCAACTCTTTGTTTCAGCTGTATCAATAAGACTTCTGATTTTCGAGGCTGTTCGAGGTGTTGGATGTATGGGGGAGAGGCCTGTATTTCTTTTCGTCACCCAAGAGGTGGGGACATTCTATTTTGTAATCCCGTTTATCCTGGATAACTACTCCACCCCTTTTGTCCGCAAGTTTTATTCTCTTATTAGTTTTCAGCTCATTAAGGGTATCAACTTGTGCCTTACTCATGTTGTGGAAAATGTTACTGTCATGTTCATGCAGAGCCTCAATGCCATTGAACACTGCTTGTTCAAAAGTGAGAAATACAATTGGGATCATGGGAGCTGGA